>NC_086445.1:89139905-89246238 GCF_028390025.1 Pseudophryne corroboree | reverse complement strand
TCCTGTGCTGCGCAGAGACTGCACAAAATCAGTTTGTACAGCTCTGCTACACATGCGTTCACACACTTGCACAGCGAAAATAAACTCCCCCTATAGTCGGCGACCATCTGATCGCAGGACAGCAAAACACGCTGATTAGCGATCAGATCTGAATTATTCCCTATATTTCCGTTGACTTTATCTCCATCCAAGGCTTAGTAAATAGACCCCTATATCCAAAGAACAAATCACAGTTGAGATTTACTGTATGTCATATCTAAAGTAAGTAAAGAAGCGACATAGGTATAAAACATATACATAAGCCAGAAAGATAAAGCCGTAGTTTTATGTAATCTTCTAAAATGGAGGTGTGGCCAAAAGCAACCAATAAGATTTTAGCTGTGACTTACCTACCACATTCTCAAAAGTAATAACTAACTTGTTAGAAGTTTTAGTAAATCTACTTCAAATTTCCAGTCACATGATACAAGCCAATTTATTCAAGTGGGCTATCATTTATTTGTACTTCTCGTAATAACTTATTAAATCAGGATAAAAAAAAAGATGATGTATAAATATATCACCAGATCTATACTCGTAGTTCATACCATATCATTCAATACCACAAATGTAGTGCACACCACTGCTTCAACAACATAAAAAGTTATACAGTCCAATAATTGGTTGCTAAGTGATTAGAAAGCAAAAGAAAAAAATGCAACCCAGAGCATTTGACCAAAAAACTACTGTACTGTTTTCTTTACAGAAGCTGATAAAGGCTATTTGCAAACCAGTCTATTTATATATTTATATATATTTTTGTTTATTTAAAAAAAAAATGAAAACCAAAAAAAAAAAAACGCCAAACGATTTCTCCAGTTTTTTTTATGTAGTCTTTGGGTGTTTTCCATGAAGACTAGGTCCAGGGTTCCAATATCTTCATTTAGTCAGTAACTTTAATCAATGTCATTAAGACGAACTAAAAAAAATAAAATTAAAAATCAGAAACGAAAAATCCATCTTCACCACGATGTTGTTGGAACGACCAAGGCCAGCAGTAATGTTAAGGAAGAGGACGATGCGGAAATGTTATGTAATGTTGCTTGCGCGCTTGTTACCTTCACTGCAGTAAAGAGAAGAAAAACAGCGTCAGGTACAGTACAAACCTAGAGTCACAAAGCGTGGATAAAATGTGGTTGAGGGTAATTGCTACAATCACAGGAAAACAGGTCGTTTCTCTTGACCACCCCTCCCCCTCCGATTCTCTTTTTTTACAAGCTCCTCATTTTTGTCCATAAAATAATGGACCATAAAAACTACAGCCACAATAGTAAGTGGTGAAGGACTGAATGAGACTGTTGAAACCCAATTACTCATGTACAATAATGGAGATCCAGTTAGGATCCTGGTGAATGGGATCACTGCAGTCAAAATGTTGACGCCGGAATCCTGACACACCTTGGAATGCCAGCGACGGCATCACATCATGGTACACAACAGCGGTGATGAGATTCCGACCACCGGGATCCCACACAATTGTCTGCCGGTCCGCCGGAGAGGTAAGCCGGGTGGGAGGGGGTTGTTAGGTTTAGGCTGCAGGTGTGTGTGTGTGTGTGTGTGTGTGTGGGGGGAGGGATAACGGTTTGGGTTAGGCTGCGTGGAGGGAGGTTAGGGTAAGGCCACCCCGGGATGATTTAGGGTCAGACATTTGTGGGAGGTAGGGTTTAGGCTGTGGGAAGAGGGGGGGGGGGGTTAGGTTAAGGCCACCCCGGGATGAGTTAGGGTCAGGCATTCGTGGAAGGTAGGGTAAGGTTTAGGCTGTGGGAAGGGGGGGGGGGTAAGGTTCAGGCACCACCACAGAGGGCTAGGGTTAGGCTGCAGTGGGGAGGGTTATGTTTAGGCTATGGGAAGGGAGAGATAAGGGGCCATGGGGAAAGGTAAGTATACTTACCCCCCCTTCCTGTCGGGATTCTGTTGGGATGCCGCGGTCGATATTTCCAACACAACCCCAATAATGGCAATGAATTCAAAGTTTCTCTAATGTCTACCCACCACTTATTGTGTTACTATATGTATGCATGTCTTTGTGTGTCTATGTGTATGTATGTGGCGTGTAGTGGAAGATACATTTGGTAGTGACCAATATTAGTGTAGTGGGTGACCCAATAAAATCACTCATAGTTGTCTATCGCATAAAGGGAAGGATTCCAAGAAACTGTTAATGATGCTTTTGTTAGAGTCCAATTATGCCACGCAGAAACACATATGCCATAGCATCCCCACACTCTTGATGTAGCTATGTGGGGTCCCCCATGTATGTAAGTGGGCCACTGGGTTGACTGTCTGTCCCAGCTGCAGTGTTGTTATTATGGCACTGGATGTGATCTGCAGATGGAGCAGCATTTATTGAAATGTTTCATTTAACTCACTCATCAGTTAGCATCAAACTTGTCACAACTTTTTCTGTTGAAAAGTTTTTCACTGGACACTGTGTAACACCAGGGCTGTGATGTACTGCAGGACCTGCCTACTCTACACAAGTCTACTCTATCCGTAGCTTCATGGTGGATATATTAAAATTATGTAGCTCAATCTGCTAAAACAGTGGGTGGATTCCTGTACCCACAGAATACCCATGAAACGAATGGCTGGTGCAGTAAACTCAGTAGAATGCTATCAGGTGAATGTTTTTTGTGATCTCGGCTATTAAATGATATCTGTAAGTCTCATTCATCAACCGGCTGAATGACACAACAAGTCGGGACTAATTTACATGTGTAAAACAAAATGATCTATTAGAGTAATTTGCCCGTGTTTACTGGGGACTCTAGAACAATTTATATTAAGGCACGATGTGAATGTAAGGCAACATTTACTGCAGGACATTCTTAGCTCACTGAGTAATACATAATGTGCGTTTAGCATATTCAGATGTATGCGTATAATAAGTGGTGTCTCATTGGATTAATGAAGTCAGAGTAATGCAGCTGCTGTGTAACCGGAAAGTCAAGTGATATATTTAAAGACATAAAATGAAAACTAATCAAGCTCTATACAGTAGTTTAATTGCAGGGGTGTGTGTATAAATAAATACACATATTATAAGGGCACGGTCGTGCCCTTATATTAAGGCTGAATCGAACAAACGGAATTCTCCCATAGGGAACTTCTGAGATGGGGGCATGGTGTTTGAGGGGCTACACCTCAAAACTGATTGGACGTACCGAGCTGAAATTTGGCATGGACGTGTAGAATCGTCACCCGCTGGTGCATGCCAAATTTCAGGGCAAAATAATAAAAAATGAGGAATTGAGAGTAAGCTAAAGTTCCAACTGTCAGTTTTTTTCTGCCACTCCCTCTGTGGCTTTTTGACATGGTTTTCCTATAGAATGAATGAGGATTTTTTTGGGAAGGCATAACTCAGGATAGAGGACGAATTAAGACCTGGGGTTTGTTTTATTAGATAGATCTTGCCCCAGTGTAGTGCCTTTTGGGGTTGTGGTTTTTCAAAAAGTTATAGTTTTTTTTTAATTAAGTAAAATATGCCCCATTTTAAAGATAGGGCTTTTCAATTTGTTGCGCCTGCGCAGTGGCCGCCAGCAGGGGGTGAACATAGATGAGCTTGTCAAGTTGTGCACGAGGAGAGCGCGGGAAGCAGTGTCTCGTGCATGACGAGGACAGCTGCAGGCGGCGGGAGGACGAGAAGGAGGGAGCCTCTACAAGACCCGGAGGAGATCGCGGGACGTGAGCGACGGAGGGAGCCTTACTGGGGGAGGAGAACGACGGAGCAGTCACACGGAGAGAGCCGGGTCCCCTTCAGGAGTGTCAGCGGGAGGAGATAGCCGCAGCTCGGAGGAAGCCGGGAGCGTCGGCAGGATGTATGCCATCCTTTCTTATTTTTCTTATACTTCTCCCGCCCTGTTGTGTCCGCCCGCCCGGCCGCCCTGCTGTGTCCGCCCGCCCGGCCGCCCTGCTGTGTCCGTCCCCCGCCTGCCCGCCCGGCCGTGTCCGCCCGGCCTGCTGTGTCCGTCCTCCGATGCTGTGCCCGCCCTGCTGTGCCCGGCCGCCCGCCCGCCCTGCTGTGTCCGCCCGTCCTGCCGTGTCCGTCCTCCGCCCTCCCTGCTGTCTACGCCCATCCCCCCCCGCCCTCCCTGCTGTCTACGCCCACCCCCCCCGCCCTCCCTGCTGTCTACGCCCACCCCCCCGCCCTCCCTGCTGTCTACGCCCATCCCCCCCCGCCCTCCCTGCTGTCTACGCCCATCCCCCCCCGCCCTCCCTGCTGTCTACGCCCATCCCCCCCCCGCCCTCCCTGCTGTCTACGCCCATCCCCCCCCGCCCTCCCTGCTGTCTACGCCCTCCCTGCTGTCTACGCCCACCCCCCCCGCCCTCCCAGCTGTCTACGCCCACCCCCCCGCCCTCCCAGCTGTCTACGCCCATCCCCCCCCGCCCTCCCTGCTGTCTACGCCCATCCCCCCCCGCCCTCCCTGCTGTCTACGCCCATCCCCCCCCGCCCTCCCTGCTGTCAACGCCCATCCCCCCCGCCCTCCCTGCTGTCTACGCCCATCCCCCCCGCCCTCCCTGCTGTCTACGCCCATCCCCCCCGCCCTCCCTGCTGTCTACGCCCATCCCCCCCGCCCTCCCTGCTGTCTACGCCCATCCCCCCCCGCCCTCCCTGCTGTGTACGCCCACCCCCCCGCCCTCCCTGCTGTCTACGCCCACCCCCCCGCCCTCCCTGCTGTGTACGCCCACCCCCCCCGCCCTCCCTGCTGTGTCCGCCCATCCCCCCCGCTCTCCCTGCTGTGTACGCCCATCCCCCCGCCCTCCCTGCTGTGTCCGCCCATCCCCCCCGCCCTCCCTGCTGTGTACGCCCATCCCCCCGCCCTCCCTGCTGTGTACTCCCACCCCCCCCCCGCCCTCCCTGCTGTGTACGCCCACCCCCCCGCCCACCCTGCTGTGTCCGCCCATCCCCCCCCGCCCTCCCTGCTGTGTCAGCCCATCCCCCCCCCGCCCTCCCTGCTGTGTCCGCCCATCCCCCCGCCCTCCCTGCTGTGTACGCCCACCCCCCCGCCCTCCCTGCTGTGTATGCCCGCCCTCCCTGCTGTGTCCGCCCACCCCCCCGCCCTCCCTGCTGTGTCCGCCCACCCCCCCCGCCCTCCCTGCTGTGTCCGCCCATCCCCCCCGCCCTCCCTGCTGTGTCCGCCCATCCCCCCCCGCCCTCCCTGCTGTGTCCGCCCATCCCCTCCGCCCTCCCTGCTGTGTACGCCCATCCCCCCCGCCCTCCCTGCTGTGTCCGTCCACCCCCCCCCGCCCTCCCTGCTGTGTCCGTCCATCCCCCCCCCGCCCTCCCTGCTGTGTCCGTCCATCCCCCCCGCCCTCCCTGCTGTGTCCGTCCATCCCCCCCGCCCTCCCTGCTGTGTCCGTCCATCCCCCCCGCCCTCCCTGCTGTGTCCGTCCATATCCCTGCTGTGTCCGTCCACCCCCCCCGCCCTCCCTGCTGTATCCGTCCATCCCCCCCCGCCTTCCCTGCTGTGTCCGTCCATCCCCCCCGCCCTCCCTGCTGTGTCCGTCCATCCCCCCCCCGCCCTCCCTGCTGTGTCCGTCCATCCCCCCCCGCCCTCCCTGCTGTGTCCGTCCATCCCCCCCCGCCCTCCCTGCTGTGTCCGTCCATCCCCCCCCCGCCCTCCCTGCTGTTTCCGTCCACCCCCCCCCCGCCCTCCCTGCTGTGTCCGTCCATCCCCCCCGCCCTCCCTGCTGTGTCCGTCCATCCCCCCCGCCCTCCCTGCTGTGTCCGTCCATCCCCCCCCGCCCTCCCTGCTGTGTCCGTCCATCCCCCCCCGCCCTCCCTGCTGTGTCCGTCCATCCCCCCCGCCCTCCCTGCTGTGTCCGTCCATCCCCCCCGCCCTCCCTGCTGTGTCCGTCCATCCCCCCCCGCTCTCCCTGCTGTGTCCGTCCATCCTCCCCCGCCCTCCCTGCTGTGTCCGTCCATCCCCCCCGCCCTCCCTGCTGTGTCCGTCCATCCCCCCCGCCCTCCCTGCTGTGTCCGTCCATCCCCCCCCGCCCTCCCTGCTGTGTCCGCCCATCCCCCCCGCCCTCCCTGCTGTGTCCGTCCATCCCCCCCCCGCCCTCCCTGCTGTGTCCGTCCATCCCCCCCCTGCCCTCCCTGCTGTGTCCGTCCATCCCCCCCGCCCTCCCTGCTGTGTCCGTCCATCCCCCCCTGCCCTCCCATCCCCCCCGCCCTCCCTGCTGTGTCCGTCCATCCCCCCCGCCGCCCTCCCTGCTGTGTCCGTCCATCCCCCCCGCCGCCCTCCCTGCTGTGTCCGTCCATCCCCCCCGCCCTCCCTGCTGTGTCCGTCCATCCCTCCCCGCCGTCCCCAGACGCATCACCTGACACTCACACGGACCTGACACACACGCACACATTCACACGCAGCGCCTGACACACACAGACGCGCAGCGCCTGACACACACAGACGCGCAGCGCCTGACACACACAGACGCGCAGCGCCTGACACACACAGACGCGCAGCGCCTGACACACACAGACGCGCAGCGCCTGACACACACAGACGCGCAGCGCCTGACACACACAGACGCGCAGCGCCTGACACACACAGACGCGCAGCGCCTGACACACACAGACGCAGCACCTGACACACACACACACGCAGCACCTGACACACACACACACGCAGCACCTGACACACACACGCAGTACCTGACACACACACGCAGCACCTGACACACACACGCAGCACCTGACACACACACGCAGCACCTGACACACACACTCACGCACCTGACACATGCACTCACACGCAGCACCTGACATACTCACACGCAGCACCTTACACACACACACACACATGCAGCACCTGACACACACACGCAGCACCTGACACACGCAGACATGCAGCACCTGACACACGCAGACACGCAGCACCTGACACACGCAGACACGCAGCACTTGACATGCAGCACCTGACACACACACACGCAGCACCTGACACACACACACACACACACACAGCACCTGACATTCAGACATGCAGCGCCTGACACATACACACACGCAGACATGCAGCGCCTGACATGCAGCACCTGACAGACACACACACAGACATGCAGCACCTGACACACACACACACAAATATGCAGCACTTGACACACCCACACACATACAGACATGCAGCACCTGACACACACACAGGCAGCACCTGACACACACACACAGACGCAGCACATGACACTCACACGGACCTGACACACGCACACACTCACACGCAGCACCTGACACACACACACAGACGTGCAGCGCCTGACACACACAGACGCGCAGCGCCTGACACACACAGGCACGCAGCACCTGACACACACACACAGACGCGCAGCACCTGACACACACACACACACACACAGACGCGCAGCACCTGACACAGACGCGCAGCGCCTGACACACACACACAGACGCGCAGCGCCTGACACACACACACAGACGCGCAGCGCCTGACACACAGACGCGCAGCGCCTGACAGACACAGACACGCAGCGCCTGACACACGCAGCGCCTGACAGACACGCGCACTCACACGCAGCACCTGACAGACACGCGCACACGCACTCACACGCAGCACCTGACAGACTGGCGCACACGCACTCACACGCAGCGCCTGACAAACACGCGCACTCACACGCAGCGCCTGACACACACGCGCACTCACAGGCAGCGCCTGACACGCACACACACTCACACGCAGCGCCTAACACACTCACACGCAGCGCCTGACACGCACATACTAGTGATGAGTGGGTTCGGTTCGTCGGAATCCGGACCCCCCGAACTTCACCCCTTTTACACGAGGCAGGTTCGAACCTTCCCGCCTTGCTCGGCTAACCCAAGCGCGCCCGAACGTCATCATCCCGCTGTCGGATTCTCACGAGATTCGGATGTCTGCATTCGTGGAAAGGGGTCCCATGTGTAAACATGGGACCCCTTTCAGTCCGTCTGGTCCGGGTGTTCGGTTTGTTGTTTTGCCAAGTACGTGGATTTAATCTGGAACCTGGATCAGGTGAGTATAATTATCTTTTATTTTCAGGTACCCGTGGATTCTACTTGGAGAAGAGGACCGACTGCTTCGTGTCAACATAGGTAAGTATGTGTGTCGGCAGGTGTGAAATAAAGTTATACTTTCACGGTGTCTGTGTCCTGTTTTTATTTGGGTATTTTTTTTCCAGTAGAACTACAGGTACCAGCGGGCCCGTTTTTCTCCCGCATGCTGGTACTTGTGGTTCTCAAAGTACCAGCTTGCGGGGGAGGCTTGCTGGGACTTGTAGTACTACTGGAAAAAACAATATTCTTTCAATTTTCTCAAGGATATCAGCCTCCCATCCGCAGCCCTTGGATGGGGGGGACAGCCTCGGGCTTCACCCTTGGCCCTTGGGTGGCTGGGGGGGGGGACCCCTTGATTGAAGGGGTCCCCACTCCCCCAGGGTACCCCGGCCAGGGGTGACTAGTTGGATATTTAATGCCACGGCCGCAGGGCACTGTATAAAAGTGACCCCCGGCTGTGGCATTATCTGTCCAGCTAGTGGAGCCCGATGCTGGTGTAAAAAATACGGGGGTCCCCTACTCTTTTTGTCCCCCGTATTTTTTGCACCAGCACCAGGCGCAGAGCCCGGTGCTGGTTTTAAAAATACGGGGGATCCCCTGTCCGTTTTCCCCCCGGATTTTTAGAACCAGGACCGGCTCGAAGAGCCCGAGGCTGGTTATGCTTTGGAGGGGGGACCCCACGCAATTTTTTTTTCCGGGTTTTTTACATTCCATTTAAAAAAATAATAATCTTTTAAAAAATATATAAATAATACTTGTGCCTCCAAAAAAGACAAACCAAGTACCTAATCCCTTCTAATATAGATATGCTATTACCAAAAAAACAACAACTTTTATTTATTAGATTCCGCCTGCAAAGTGTGACGGATTGAAAATGACGAATTTACTGTTTAAAAGCACTGTTGTCGAATTTACAAACTTCAATTGAATATACTTTTGTCGAATTGCTGCATTTGTACCATTGCAGAAAAGTCGAATTTGTCAAATGACGAATTTTAAAAAGTCGAATTTTGAAAGCCTGTAAGAATAGGCCCCGCCCCCTTCTTCACATCAGCCGTCCCCTTGTACCCCTGTACCTTGCTCTCTCCTGTCTGTGCTCTCTCCCGTCTGTAGGACTAGGCCCCGCCCCCTTCTTACCCTCCAGTGACTGCTCTCTCCTGACAAGTGGACCAGGCCTGCCCCCTACACGCTGCTGGTGTCTTCATTGTTACTTGGTCTGGAGCTCCGTTGGGGAGAGAACTCACGTGAGCTCATTAAGAATGAGGAACTGGGATGTGCACCTGGCACACACGCACACACGCAGCACCTGACACACACACACGCACACACGCAGCACCTGACACACACGCAGCACCTGACACACACGCAGACACGCAGCACCTGACACACACACACACACGCAGCACCTGACACACACACACAGCACCTGACACACACACACGCAGCACCTGACACACACACACACACACACACGCAGCACCTGACACACACACACGCAGCACCTGACACACACACACGCAGACATGCAGCGCCTGACACACACATGCAGCACCTGACAGACACGCACACACAAAGACACGCAGCACCTGACACACACGCAGCATTTGACACACACACGCAGACACGCAGCACCTGACACACAGACATGCAGCGCCTGACACACGCAGACATGCAGCACCTGGCACACACATGCAGCACCTGAAAGACACACACACACACACACACACAGACATGCAGCACCTGACACACCCACACACACAGACATGCAGCACCTGACACACCCACACACACAGACATGCAGCACCTGACACACCCACACACATACAGACATGCAGCACCTGACACACACACAGGCAGCACCTGACACATATATACATGTGGCATTTAACGCACGCACGCACAGCACCTGACACACAATCATATACACACGCAGCACCTGCTACTCACACATATATACACATGCAGCACCTGCCACTCCCACATACATGAACAGCACCTAACACACACATATATACATGCAGCACCTGACACACACATACACGCGCAGCACCTGACATTCGCACACATGCAGATGCGACACCTGACACAAACACATACACTCTCAACACCTGACACCCACGTGGCAGCTGACGCATACAAATGAAGCCCCTGAGATACACACATATACACGTGCAGCACCTGAGACACACACACACACATGTATGTACACGCGCGGCTCCAGGCACACACATACGTACACGCGCGGCACCTGACACACACACACACACACACGTACATACACGTGTGGCACCTGACACACACACACGTATGCACACGCGTGGCTCCTGACACACATACACACATGTACGTACACGCGCGGCTCCTGACACATACACATATATGTACGTACACGCGCGGTTCCTGACACCCACACACATGGACATGCGCGGCTCCTGGCACACACACACGTACACGTGCGGCACCTGACACATACACGCGTGTACGTACACACATGCACAGCACCTGACATACACATGTAGGTACGCGCCACCTGACACACACACACGTACACGCACGACACCTGACACACGTACGTACACGCACGGCACCTGACACACACGTACGTGCACGCACGGCACCTGACGCACACGTACATACTAGTGATGAGTGGGTTCGGTTCGTCGGAATCCGAACCCCCCGAACTTCACCCATTTTACACGGGTCCGAGGCAGGTTCGAACCTTCCCGCCTCGCTCGGCTAACCCGAGCGCGCCCGAACGTTGTCATCCCGCTGTCGGATTCTCGCGAGATTCGGATGTCTGCATTCGTGGACATGGGACCCCTTTCAGTCCGTCTGGTCCGTGTGTTCGGTTTGTTGTTTTGCCAAGTACGTGGATTTAATCTGGAACCTGGATCAGGTGAGTATAATTTATCTTTTATTTTCAGTTACCCGTGGATTCTACTTGGAGAAGAGGACCGACTGCTTCGTGTCAACATAGGTAAGTATGTGTGTGTCGGCAGGTGTGAAATAAAGTTATACTTTCACGGTGTCTGTGTCCTGTTTTTATTTGGGTATTTTTTTCCCAGTAGAACTACAGGTACCAGCGGTCCCGTTTTTCTCCAGCATGCTGGTACTTGTGGTTCTCAAAGTACCCGCTTGCGGGGGAGGCTTGCTGGGACTTGTAGTACTACTGGAAAAAACAATATTCTTTCAATTTTCTCAAGGCTATCAGCCTCCCATCCGCAGCCCTTTTATGGGGGGGACAGCCTCGGGCTTCACCCCTGGCCCTTGGGTGGCTGGGGGGGGGGACCCCTTGATTGAAGGGGTCCCCACTCCCCCAGGGTACCCGGGCCAGGGGTGACTAGTTGGATATTTAATGCCACGGCCGCAGGGCACTGTATAAAAGTGACCCCCGGCTGTGGCATTATCTGTCCAGCTAGTGGAGCCCGATGCTGGTGTAAAAAATAAGGAGGACCCCTACTCTTTTTGTCCCCCGTATTTTTTGCACCAGGCGCAGAGCCTGGTGCTGGTTTTAAAAATACGTGGGATCCCCTGTCCGTTTTTCCCCCGGATTTTTAGAACCAGGACCGGCTCGAAGAGCCCGAGGCTGGTTATGCTTTAAGGGGGGACTCCACGCAATTTTTTTACGGGTTTTTCACATTCCATTTAAAAAATAATAATAATCTTTTAAAAAATATATAAATAATACTTGTGCCTCCAAAAAAGACAAACTAAGTACCTAATCCCTTCTAATATAAATAGATATGATATTACCAAAAAAGAAAACTGCAAAAAAAACATGTTTTTACATTTTTTTATTAGATTCCGCCAGCAAAGTGTGGCGGATTGAAAATGACGAATTTACTGTTTAAAAGCACTGTTGTCGAATTTACAAACTTCAATTGAATATACTTTTGTCGAATTGCCGCATTTGTACCATTGCAGAAAAGTCGAATTTGTCAAATGTCGAATTTTTAAAAAAATCGAATTTTGAAAGCCTGTAAGAATAGGCCCCGCCCCCTTCTTCACATCAGCCGTCCCCTTGTACCCCTGTACCTTGCTCTCTCCTGTCTGTGCTCTCTCCCGTCTGTAGGACTAGGCCCCGCCCCCTTCTTACCCTCCAGTGACTGCTCTCTCCTGACAAGTGGACCAGGCATGCCCCTACACGCTGCTGGTGTCTTCATTGTTACTTGGTCTGGAGCTCCGTTGGGAAGAGAACTCACGTGAGCTCATTAAGAATGAGGAACTGGGATGCTTTAATTTTATTGTGAGTAGTGTAGTGTGGTGATGTAGTATGTTGTATGGGGGGTATAGTGTAATTATGAAGTGCAGCATATGGGAGGGCTATAGCATAGTGATGTAGTGTGGCATATGGGGGGTGGTAGCGCATAGGCGTGCGTACAGGGGGTGCCTGGTGCGCACAGGCACTCCCTAATGTCCAGCATCGCTGCACGCCACGCTTGCTGTAGCACAGTGATCACTGAGTGTGTGATCGGTGGAGCCTAGCCTGCAGCTCATTTCCGTACCTCCCACCACCGATGCGCCCGCCCCCCCTCTGCCTGCTGCTAATACTATGCTGAGTGCATTAGTTGGCGGCCTCACTGGGGGGACTGGCGTCACCTTGCAATGTGACTTGGTGATGTCCGCCCATGCTCTCCTCCCGCCCACCTGTGCTTTCCTCCCGCTGCGGTCTCTCAGTCCTAGTGTGCCGCGGCCGCCACACCACTGGGGACTGGGAGCCGTCGGCAGACACATTCTGCTGAGACTTACTTGTCAGTGCGGGTACCGGACGGCAGGCGGCGGGTGGGAGGGCAGACGGGGAGCAGGTGTCACAAGGAGTGTGTGGGTAACTAATTCACAATACTTCCGCTCAACGTGGCACTGCTGGTCCTTCATCTCCCATGTCTCTTCACCAGGTGGCGGGCGGCCCGGAAATTAAGTGATGTGTTGTGCAGCAGTCAGTGTGAAGTGACTGTGAGTAACACTGGTGGTGCTGATGATGCTGCTGCAGAATCGGGAAGCAATTAATTCATAAATATAATGTACTCTATCAATGTATTATACATACATAAACATGGACATACGTGTATTTGTGTATACATGTATATACATGAGTGTGTGTGTGTGTGTGTGTGTGTGTGTGTGTGTGTATATATATATATATATATATGACTTGGGGTTTGTTTTATTAGATAGAGCATGTCCCAGTGAAGTGCCTTTTGGGGTTGTGGTTTTTCAGAAAGTTACAGGTTTTTTTTAATTAAGAGAAATATGCCCCATTAGAGATCGGGCATTTCAATTTGTTGCGCCTGCACAGTGGCCGCCAGCAGGGGGTGTATTAGAGTGCCTTCACTTGAGAGCCGCAATATGGCCGCCTTCTCCCCGGTTATTCTGTAAATAGGAAAATAACCTCACAGGTTCACATAGGGCAGAGTTGCCACCACTAGTGCAGGGCTGTAACGTACAGTACTAAGGAAAAGCCATATACTAAAGCGGCACGGTGACCTCACCCCTCTCAGAGACACCAGGGCGCAGCACACTGTACGGGGTACACTTGGTACACACACCTGTTAGCTCAGGGCAGCACTATAGGACCCTCCTGTAATGCTGTGCTGGAGGCGTGTAGTGATCAGGGCACTGGGAGACTGGCTGGCTGGTCTCCGTCTCTGCTGCCTATAGAACTTCCACCTCTGTTATATATCAGGGCTGCTCTCCTGTGTGTTCTCTTCCTCTCCTACTTCACACTGGAACTAGCCGCCCAGAGAACGAGAGGGCAGCGGCTGACATCAGAGAGGGTGCAGCAATCTGTGTGGGCAGAGCCCCTCACAGCAAGGTGTCCTTTTGCTGTGCCCCATGTAATCACTGTGATCCATACAGACTCTCACCCTGGTAAGCTCTCTATTTATTATTTATTTTTGTACACTGCAGCATGCTCGAGGGAAGGGAGCAGGCACCCCCCCACCCCACCGCCACTACTCCTCCGCCAGCATCACTGCCGAGCCGGTCAGTGTTCCGGTGGCAATGAGCAGTAGGCAGCCACCAGCAACAACAGCCAGGAAGCTGTTACTCCCGGCAGCAGTAGCGTCAAGCTGCAATTCAGCCAGCGGCACGATGATCCGGGAGACAGTGGCAGCACAGGGAAGCAGTACCCCCTCCAATCGCAGCACCAACCTGGAGACTGAGGCAGCAACCCACCCCCAGCAGCAGCACCACCCTGATGATAGGTAAGATGCATTTTGGTGTCACAAGAAGGTGGCCGGAGTAGTGGCTGGCTGTGGTCACACCCCGGGCAAAAGTGATAGTGATTTCAGTGTTCCCTTGCGCGGGGATTGGATGTGTAGATGTATGAAGGCTATGTTTGTATAGATGTGAGCGGCAGTGTGCGGATGTATGAGAGCGGCAATGTACAGCTGTATGAGTGCGATGGTGTGCGGCTGTAAGAGTGCGATGGTGTGCGGCTGTAAGAGTGCGATGGTGTGCGGCTGTAAGAGTGCAATGGTGTGCGGCTGTAAGAGTGCAATGGTGTGCGGCTGTAAGAGTGCGGCAGTGTGCGGCTGTAAGAGTGCGGCAGTGTGCGGATGTATGAGAGCGGGGTTGTACGGATGTATGAGAGCGGCAGTGTATGGATGTATGAGAGCAGCAGTGTACAGTTGTGTGAGAGCGGCAGTGTATGGATGGCAGCATCATGGGGAGGGATGTCAGAATGCTGTTATAGGGTTCCTAATACAAAATGGAATCCGTATAGTGGGCGGGGCTGCACCATGGCACCACGTTGGGCTTGATGGGCAGGTAGTGCGGCAAGCACACCCAAATTGGCGTCTGACGTCGCCCGCAGTCCACACTGTTGTGAGGAGTCAGAGTTAATTTTGACTGTGTAGTGTACTCACAGAGGACCTACCGCCCGTCCCCTCCTCGCATCTGAGCAGCAGGTCAGTCTCTTATTTTCTTTTTAATCAGGAGAGGCCGAGTGAACTCTGAGCAGGGGGGCAGAGCTACATGGGACCCAGAGGGGCTGCTGTGCTGTCAGAGAGGAAGAGAGAGATGAAGCTACTGCAGATCCCCAGCTGATTGTGAGGTGCCGGGTTGAAGGGTGATGTGATCACCCTTCTCCCTCGCTGCAGCTGGGGACCGCATCTAGGCTTCCTCCATCGAGTGCATGCGGCGCAGCAGTGGGCGGCGTGTAATGAGTTTGTCTGACTCATTATACTGCTGCCTGTTGTGGACACCTCCGTCCGTACGGACTGGTGTACATGCCCAGCACAGAGGTGACAGTGTTGGTAGAAGTGCTGCCCAGCTCTGACCCTGCAGGCCTCCCTGATCTGGCTGCGGCCGCTGCTGCTGTGGCCTGAAACCCCTGCCGGTCCCCTCCATAGACTTCCGCCTGGCCAGCGCTGAGGTACTAGGGGTAGCCCAGCTGCGGGAAGGGTATGTCTCTGGCTTTCTCTCCGGCAGGGGAAGGTGACAGCGGCGGAGGAAGTGCTGCCCACCTCAGACACTACAGGCCTCCCCGATCCAGCTGCGGCCACAGCTGATGCTGCCAGAACCCCCTGCTGGTCTCCTTTGTTGACTGCCGCATGGCCAGTGCTGAAGTACTGGGGGTAAGCCAGCTACGGGAAGAGTGTCTCTGCCTCTGGCTCTCTCTCTCTGGCAGGGGAAGGAAGGGCTGATTCTCTGGCACAACAGGGAGGGCTGGGCTGCAGGAACACAGCACTGGAAGAAACAGGAGGCCGAACTCATGACCAAAAAGTGAGCAGTGCAGTGATCAGCCCCCTAGTCTTTCCCTCTCTCTGGGTGCAGAGCTGTATTCTACAGAGAGAGCTGGGATGGGAAGAAGGGGAACGGCACTTGACATACACATACACGCGCAACCTGACACACACATACACGTGCGGCACCTGACACACACACACGTAGCATCAGACACAATAAAATAAACATGCAGCACCTGACCCACACATACACGCGCAACACCTGACACACACACATATACACGTGCGGCACCTGACACACACACGTAGCATCAGACACAATTAAATAAACATGCAGCACCTGACACATGCATATACACGCAGCACCTGACACATACATATACAGTGATCGCAAAATACGCGCTATAGCGCGTTTTTACGCGCTACAGGAAGAGACGTACCCGGTTTTAAAAAATGAGCGGGTCCCATAGGACGCGCTGTGTATCACTGCACCAATAGGAGACTCTGTCTTCCCATCCAATCACCGCCGCGCCTCCTCATCCAATCGCCGCCGCATCTCTCTATCCGCATGCACCCAGAAGGCCCCGCCCCCTACACCGCGCACACACATCACACCGGGGGCAAGATGCTCCGCTGAAGCTGGTCTTCTATAAGTCCTCTTGTGGCGGTGCGGCCCGCCTCCCCCCCCCCGATCACCCGCTGGAGCCTCAAGGGAGCCGGACAGAGTGAGGACGCCCCCCCCCCGCCGATCACCCGCTGGAGCTTCACGGAGCCGGACAGAGTGAGGACGCCCCCCCCCCGCCGATCACCCGCTGGAGCTTCACGGGAGCCGGACAGACAGTGAGGACGGCTCTGCGGCGCGCTACACACTGTGCTGCGGGGATGTTGAACGCCGGTGACCGGGGACTGTGCTTGCTGTGCGGAGGGGTGAGCTGGACTTGCGGTGGCGGCTGGGGGGCTGCTCATATCGGTGGGATGGCGGAGATGGGGGCTGCATGGCGCCTGCAAACATGTGTTAAACGCAACATTTTTGTGGTATGGAGTGGGGGTGAGGCGAGAGGGTGACAGTGCTGCTGGTCTCTGCAGCATACAGGACCCTTGATACAACCACTGGATTCGAGTCATGCTGCCTGTAATTTATGTGCTGACTGATCAACTTCAGTGACACTCACTGTGCTGGCTGCCTTTGTTGGTTACTGCTGGTTGCTGTTGGTTACTGCTGGTTACTGTAAAGGCAGCCAGCACAGTGAGTGTCACTGAAGTTGATCAGTCAGCACATAAATTACAGGCAGCATGACTCAAATCCAGTGGTTGTACCAAGTGTCCGAAGTCGTCGTCAGGATGTTGGCATTTAGTATACCGACACCAGCATCCCGATCGCAGCAAAGCCGACAAGAGTGACGAGTGCAGAGGGTACCCTAACCTCCCACCCCTAACCCTCCGTTTCCCGCAGCCTAAACCTAACCCACCCCCTTAGTGCCTAACACTTATACCCCCCCCCCTCTGCAGCCTAACCCTCCCCAACACCATATCCTAACCCCCCCCCCCCTTCCCACCCGCACGCTAAACCAGTGGCGGCAGTGCATACTTCCCTTCAGGATCCTGACTGTCAGGATATCGTTGCCGGGATCCTGATCACCTCTGGATGCCAGTGTTGGTATTGTGGCTGCTGTCAGGATTCCGGCATCGGTATTACGGCTGCTGGGATCCCGACAGCCAGGATCCTGAATGCATACTTCCGATATGATAACAGCCCAGCAGCATTGTCACCCTCCCTCCCCCACAACACTTTTGTAGTGTCTAAATCCAGTCTGGGGCTCTATTATAGCGGCACCATAAAGCCATTACATATAGAAAATGTATTATTTAATAATGTTGTCCTGTTTTTTAATCATATAATTGTTAAGTGCTCTACCTGGCGCAATGTGAATAACGTGCTCTGCCTGGCGCAATGTGAATAACGTGCTATACCTGGCGCAATGTGTATAACGTGCTCTACCTGGTGCAATGTGTGGCGCAATGTGTATAACGTGCTCTACCTGGTGCAATGTGTGGCGCAATGTGTATAACGTGCTCTACCTGGTGCAATGTGTGGCGCAATGTGTATAACGTGCTCTACCTGGTGCAATGTGTGGCGCAATGTGTATAACGTGCTCTACCTGGTGCAATGTGTGGTGCAATGTGAATAACGTGCTCTCCTTGGCTCAGTGTGTATAGGAGGTTCTACCTGGTGCAATGTGTATAAGCGGCACTACTGTGTGGAATAATGTGAATTGGTACTATTATGTGACCACGCCCCTACCCCACGAAGCTACGCCCCTAAAAAATTCCAGCGCGCCTTCGGCGCGCACTGTCACAGTTTTCAGTCTCAGTGCGGGAGAACCAATTCTCTTTCTGCCACAAGGTCACCAAAATGTCTAAGTACATCTAAAGTGCGGGGTGTCCTGTATGCTACACAGCCCAGCAGCATCGTCACCCCATCCTCCCCCTTGCACCCCTTTTGTAGTGTCCAAATCAAGTTTGTGTTTTTATGTTTGAATCATTAATAAGACTAATTAAAACCTTCATTCCGATGGGACCCAGAAAAGGACAAGTAGGACCCCAATTTTTAAAAGTGAGGGGTCCCTGGGACCCACTTTTTTTTGGTCTTAGCGCGATCACTGCATATACACGCACACCATCAGACACACACATACACATGCAGCACCTTACTCACACACACATAGACACGTGTAGTACCTGACGCACACACATGTACACGCGCAGCACCTGACGCACACTCATGTACACACGCAGCACCTGACGCACACTCATGTACACGCGCAGCACCTAATGCACACTCATGTACACACGCAGCACCCGACGCACACTCATGTACACGCGCAGCACCTAATGCACACTCATGTACACGCGCAGCACCTGATGCACACATGTACACGCGCAGCACCTGACACAGACATACGTATTCATGCACAGCACCAGACCTACCCTTGTACACACGCGGAGCATCTGATACTCACACACATATACACCCGCAACACCTGACACACATACACGTGCGGCAGCTGACGCATACACACGCACCATCAGACATACTCGTATATACACGCAGCACCTGACACACATACACACACACACAGGAGCTGATACACAGGCAGCACCTGACACACACACACATATACACGTGCAGCACCTGACACCACGCACTCACACGTACAAGCAATGCATTTCACGCCTACCTCCAGCCTCAGTCACAGGCTGCTGCCGCCTACCCCCCTCCCTGCATCAGCTGCAAAGGCAGCAAAATATTTTGACCAAAGTCTAAAGGCCCATACACATTAAACGATGTCGCTCTGTGAGCGACATCATCTAATGTTTCCCCCGGCCGGCCGGCGGCCAACTGTACACGCTGAGCGATATGACCGCTCATATCGCTCAGTGACGTCACGCCCCCGCCAGCCCTGCATGAAGGTCGTGGACGACAGTCCACATCCTTCATGCATGACCTACCGACAGCGACGATTGTTGCCGACCCGCGGGGCCGCGCATCGTTCGTCGCTGGCGGCATACACACTTAACGATAAAACGAGCGACATCGCTCAAAGAGGGGGAAAATGAGCGACGTTGCTCATTAAATCGTTAAGTGTGTATGGACCTTAAACAATTCGGTTTGGTTAATAAAATAATTTTGCACAGAACAGTGATGTTATACGAACATTTTCATTAAACATTTAAAAAATCAAATGTTTATTCTTACAGTGAAATTTTACATTTCTGAATAAAAAGAATAAATTTAAAAAAAGCGATGAAATTCCATAGACAAAAAACCTTACGGTTTCACATGTCCCATTAAGGCTTCTTAGACATGATCGAAATTTCAGAAACCTGTTGTAACTCTTCCACTCAAACTCCAAAAAGCAATGAAATTCCGATCATTAAGGCTGACGCCTTAATGGACGTGTTCCTTGCGCAATACAGATATGGTATGCCATCACAGCCTGTGGGTAAGTGCAGATTCAGCACTCTCACAGAGTGAGATTGCTGTCACTCACACAATGGTGGAGCTGCTAATTCACAGATTTGTGTGCTCATTGGAATACACACATGCAGTCTATGCAACTGAAGGTCTGAGCGGAAGACAAAGCTGCTCAGATGAGGTAAGAGTGTTGTTGATTGGAGGGAGGAGAGCGGTGTGGATGGGGGAACAGAAGTGTGTGGATAGAGTTGAACACTAAGCAGCACTGATGGGGGGGACAAAGAAACACGGGGTAATTCAGACCGCAGCAGCAGCAATCGCAGTCTGAATTAGTTTGTGAGGTGCGCACGTGCAATGGCCGCACTGTGCGTGCGTACCCCAGGAGCCCAGTGAGATGCTATCAGCATCTCACTGGCTGCGATCACCCTGCCTGATTGATAGGCAGAGGTGGTTGCGGGGAAGGAGGGGGGCGTGCAAACAGCGTTAGCATGCCATTGGCAGGGCATGGTCTGCACAACGGAGGCGTTTCCAGACCACTGGGGGGTGGGCTGTAGCGGTTATCCCCCTGCCTAGAGCACATGATCCACGAAATTTACCTTCAGGATGTCAGCTACATGAATGGGGTAAGAGTGGTGTGGATAGGGGGTAGATTAAGCAGCAAGTATGGGAAGGGAGACAGAGCGGTGCAGATGGGTTGAAAACACTGGCATGGATGGGTAGAAAACTGGTGCAGATGGGAGAGAAAATAGTGTGCCATGTACTGAAGGAGGCAGAGTGACGTTGAAGAAGGAAACACTGAGCAGCACAGAGAAGGAAACGGTGGTACAGACAAGGCACAGGTGGGGAAAGACAGATGGTGCAGATAAGTTAGTACAGACTAGCACAGATGGGAGAACACAGCAGTAGGGATTGGGGAAGACAGGGCAGCATGGGGGTGTATAGGGGAAGTAAGTGTAGATGCATAGACCGTAGATAGGGTATTATAGTTTTAGCAATTAACCAAGATGTTTGAGGGAGCTAAATGTGTATACTATGTGAGATGGATGTATGGAGTCAGAAGGATGTTGTAACAAGGTGGGATGGTTGTGGTGACCGAATGGGATGGTTGTGGGCACTGTGTGGGATGGGAGCACCACAAAACTGCTCAGACCTTCAGTTGCATAGACTGCATGTGTGTATTCCAATGAGCACACAAATCTGTGAATTAGCAGCTCCACCATTGTGTGAGTGACAGCAATCTCACTCTGTGAGAGTGCTGAATCTGCACTTACCCACAGGCTGTGATGGCATACCATATCTGTATTGCGCAAGGAACACGTCCATTAAGGCGTCAGCCTTAATGATCGGAATTTCATTGCTTTTTGGAGTTTGAGTGGAAGAGTTACAACAGGTTTCTGAAATTTCGATCATGTCTAAGAAGCCTTAATGGGACATGTGAAACCGTAAGGTTTTTTGTCTATGGAATATATATATATATATATATATATACACACACACACACACACACACACACACACACACACACATATATATATATATGTATATATATACACACATAATACACACACACACACACACACACACACACACACAGTATAAACTTTGCTTCATCTTCCGCAGATCAGAAAGGACAATGCGAGACCAATTATCATGTGGCTGGATGCCATAGGACCAATATTACTGCGCGACTGGATCCCATAGGACCAACATTGCCATGTGACTGGATCTGATAGGACCAACATCACCACGTGACTGGATCTCATAGGACCAACATCACCACGTGACTGGATCTCATATGACCAACAATACCATGTGACCGGATCTCAAAGGACCAACATTGACATGTGACTGGATACCAAAAGACCCACCATTACTGTGTGGCTGGATCCCATAGACCCACCATTATTGTGGAACTGGATCCCATAGACCCACCATCGCTGTGTGACTGGATCCCATAGACCCACCATTACTGTGTGACTGGATCCCATAGACCCACCATTACTGTGTGACTGGATCCCGTAGACCCAAGATTACAGTGTGGCAGGATTCCAGAGACCCAAAATTACCATAAGAGTGAATTACATAGCCCCAACATTACATTGTGACTAGATCCCAAAGACCCAACATTACATTGTGACTAGATCCCAAAGACCCAACATTACAGTGTGACTGGATCCCATATTTTTATTTATTCACTCGCTTAAGGAAGTAAGGTGGCGGGAGTTGAAGGGGTGGATGGATAGCATTATAGTTACAGTATATTTTGATAAGGTAAGTACTTTAGTACTCTATATAATGTTACCATTGTTTTAAGTAAAGTACTTCAAGTCCTTAAGTATAAAGAGGGTAAATAATATACTATTATTTTGATTATTATTATTATTATTATTATTATTATTTACTGTTGTTTGGGACACAAACAGATTACCTGAATGAAAGGGAACTCTGATTTGGGAACTGGCTGTTCCATCTCCACCTTCACTGACCGCTCGGACTTCTATGATATAAACACCGGAATCAGGAAGCAGGACTGCAGCTGATGTTGTCTGTGTCTGAATGACTTGGTTGTTGCTGTGACCTTCTTGTCTCAACATGACCTATGGATTAAGAAATGGAACAATTGCCTGTTATGGCTTAATTCACAGGTAGAACACCAAATTGGAGACTTAAACAGGAGCCGCCGAACTGTGACCTTTCAGAAACTCACTAAAAGCTTCAATATAAACAGCGAAAATAAAATCTCTTGTACAGAGAATGATGGGAATTCCACTGTGCCCAAGCTTCACACTGCGAAATAGAGCAATCGCAACCAAATAAATCACATTTCTCATATAATGTAAACACTAATATGCTGGATCCTCCAGTAACTCTCCCTCTCTCCTTTGTGCGGTATTATAACACCTGGTTACATCATTTTATCCCCCGCCACTGGCTGCTAAGCGCACATCTGCTTCTCTATGTTTCCTGTCCCGTCATAGCGGGTAATTCAGACAGGATCGCTGCTATGCATTTTCGCACATGGGGCGATCAGGTCTGTACTGTGCGTGCACGTGGGCATCGGTGCATAGCGATGGGATAGTGCGAAAAAAGCAATCGCACGGGCGATCGCAAGGTGACTGACAGGAAGAGGCCGGTTGTGGGTGGCAATTGACCGTTTTAAAGGAGTTTCCGGGAAAACGCAGGAGGGACCAGGCTTTTGGAGGAGGGTTTCTGACGTCAGCTCCAGCCCCGTTCATCGCGGCGGCTGAGTAAGTCCTGGGCTGAGTAGAAACTGCACAAACTGATGTTTGTGCAGTTCTGCTACAAATGCGATCGCACACCTACACACACACCATACTCTCCCCGTGTAGGCTGTGACTACCTGATCGCAGGGATGCAAAAAACGCACCCTAGCGACCAGGTCTGAATTACCACCATAGTTGTTAATGGAGGCGTGCTCCACCTCCCATAGCGCATGACAGAAATGAAATAGCCATTCAAGATAACAATATATATTCTACTCCCTTTTATAGGGAGAAGATTCAAAATTTGCGCCAAAGTTACATTATGTGTGGCGCTTGTCCCTTTAAAATATGGCTGAGAGCAGTGCACGCCTTCCTATTGTAGCTGCCACTGTAGCTGCAGCCAGAGCAGGGGAGCAGGCCAGAGACCACAGAATTGCGGGCACTTGGGGACTCCTCTCCTGCTGCCCTGACCTGGACCACAGAGCTGCCGAACCCGGTAAGTGAACGCCAGTGGGGTCTATTCATGAAGCAGTGAAAAAGGTGGAGAAGTGAGCCAGTGGAAAAGTTGCCCATGGCAACCAATCAGCATTGAAGTATCATTTATAATTTGCATACTATAAAATTGTTTGGATCAGCTGATTGGTTGCCATGGGCAACTTCTCCACTGGCTCACTTCTCCACTCTTTTCACTTCTTCATGAATAGACCCCGTGCGCTGTGACAATATAACACTGACAAGTACGCAGTGAGTGAATGTGCCAGCCTGCACATGCACAAAATAAGCCCCTCTTTAATGCAAGAGTGACATCACTGGCCCCCTACCATAATTTCTGTTCTGCTCCTGGATTTAACAGTTTGTTATAATAATATATGATGAAAAATGTTTTATAAACACTGAAAATTGGAATATCTATTTAAAGCGACGAGGAAAGGTGTCTGCAGTATCGGTACACATCACTGTAGTGTGAATCCTTAGAGGATAACAGTAATTTGCAGCTTTTGAAAACTCCAAATTGCAAAGAAATTGCAAAGAAATGTGTCGTTTACATGTTTAAATGGAGACGAAGATGAGCATGGCAATGATATCATTATTGGAATCATTTAGTTAAAATCTACTTTGCTGCATAGTCTTTGGGCCTAATTCAGACCTGATCGTAGGAGCAAAATTGTTCTTTAATGGGCAAAACCAGGTGCAGTGCAGGAGGAGGGGGGGGGGCAGATGTAACATGTGCAGAGGGAGTTAGATTTGGGTGTGGTGTGTTCAAACTGAAATCTAAATTGCAGTGTAAAGATAAAACGGCCAGTATTTACCCTGCACAGAGACAATATAACCCACCTACAGTAAATCTAAATCTATCTGCACATGTTACATCTGCCCCCCTTGCAGGGCCGGTGTAAGGTTTCTCGGCACCCTAGGCAAAATGCCTATTGCATGTGCCCCCCCCCCCCCCCTTCCTGAAAATCAGACAAAAAAATATAGGGCCCAATTCAGACCTGATCGTTAGGCAGCGATTTTTGCACTGCTGCGATCGGATAGTCGCCGCCTACAGGGGGAGTGTATTTTAGCTGTGCAAGTGTGCGATCGCATGTGTAGCAGAGCTGTACAAACTGATTTTGTGCAGTCTCTGCGCAGCCCAGGACTTACTCAGCCGCTGCGATCACATCAGCCTGTCCGGGACCGGAATTGACGTCAGACACCCGCCCTGCAAATGCTTGGACACGCCTGCGTTTTTCCAGACACTCCCAGAAAACGGTCAGTTGCCACCCACAAACGCTTTCTTCCTGTCAATCTCCTTGCAAACGCCCGTGCGAATGGATCCTTCGCACAAACCCATCGCTGAGCGGGAGATCCGCTTTATACCCATGTCACGCACCTGTGCATTGCGGTGCATGCGCATGCGCAGTTTATAACCTGATCACCCGCTGTGCAGAAAACGCAGCCTAGCCATCAGGTCTGAATTAGCCCCTAAATGTGAAAAGCCCACTAGACGTGACATTTTGTGGCAAGCTGCAGCAGTCAGGTGGGTTACACAGCACTTATCCATATTACACTGACATCAGTGCCGTGCTGGCTGCTAACAGTTGGGTGGCCGTAGCATCCCTGCAATCGCGGAAGGCAAGGGCGGGTAAAAAGCGGGATGCCAATGCGGGAGGCGGACAAAAAGCGGGAGGTGGGAACAGCTAAAAAGCGGGATGCAATCATGATAGGCGGGGGCAGGTATAAAGCTGGCATATGGGGGGTACATTCTGGGCACATTTCCTATAATAGGAGATGTGTTCAGGTTCCTGTCTTTTAAGTTTACAAACTTTTTTTTTAAATAACCAAATTGCTGTAGGTTATGTTATAATGTTACTCCTGGCATTACTGTGTGTGTAGAATTTGTTGTAATTGTGGCCATTGGTTCAATAAAGGAACATACTTTCATGTGAGTGCTCAGACATTTCCTTCATTACACTACATTGCAAACTTGTTGCAATAATACAGCCATATATTTTTTTAGAGTTCACTACCCTCTTAAACATGGTGTTATTAGTTATCAATACATTACAGGGTTAGGTGTAGAGGGGGGGGGGGGGGGTGAATCAATCTATTTGAGCTTAGTTCATAATTGACAGATAATTCAAATGTGTTAGTTTACTTACGGGTAATAGCGGGATGCAATCGCGGGAGGCGGGGGTGGGTAAAAAAGCCGGATGCAATCACGGGTAAAATCGGGGTGCAATCGCTGGAGGCGGCTAAAAAAGCGGGATGCAATCACGGGAGGCGGGGGCGGGTAGAAAGCGGGATGCAATCTCGGGATGCCATCGTTGGAGGTGGGGGCAAGTAAAAAGCGGGATGCAATTGCGGGAGGGGTGGCGCCGGGTAACGTTAGGGTGCAAGGGTGCGGTCATGGTGTGGGCGGGAATATGCTGGATTCTATAGTGGAAGGGCAGGCAGGGAGTGGAGAGGGGGATATTGCAGACAGAGCAAGGACCAGTCAGCAGCTTTCAGAATTTTAGAAGAACCGCCCTGCATATCACCAGATGGGTTACACAGCACTCACCCATTTTACGCTGACATCAATACTGGGCTGGCTCATAACAGTTGGGCAGCTGCAGCATCCCTGCTCCTCAGTCACTTACGGACGAGGAAGAGCCCAGCTGAGCAAAGGGAATAATGAAGGCAATTTTCATCGGCAGTGAGCAGCGCCGCCCCCCAGTGGTCGCCGCCCATAGGCAGCTTTCTAAAGCTGCCTAATGGTAGCGCTGGCCCTGCCCCCTTGCAGTGCACATGGTTTTGCCCATTAGAGAACAATTTTGCTGCTGCGATCCGGTCTGAATTAGACCCTTTTCTGGGTCATGCTGTCATCGGAACCACTGTCCCGGCAAGATAATTTTTTGTAAATTACTGCGCAAAATAATTTATTATCATTTGTGACATGCAGTGACATGGAATCACGGCATGTCGCAATAGACTCTTAGGAGTATATTTACGAAGTGGTAACTTTTGCCAATTGCCGCTTCTTGGTGAGTTTGAGCTCACAATTTAGAGAGGCACTAATATTGAGTGCAAAGCTCGGTGTGTTTTACACTTAACATTAGTGGCAATTTGTAAACCTACTCAGGAGTCAGTATTTTGTTATATCTCCTTAGGAAAATGTAATAACCAGTAGACGTTATATTCCATTTTTTTTTTAACCCAAGAACCAATACTGAGTTGTGGGCAGGGGCGGACTGGTATGGAAAACCAGCCTAGGAATTTATGGAAGCAGACCTAATGGAGTTGGGGTCTGTTGATGAAGTGGGGTCTATTGAGGGGGCGGGATTTGTCCTCATAGGGTCTGATTCAGAGTTGGATGCAGTTGCGGCCTTCCTTGCATCTTTTGCTGCAGTTGCGTATGTGATTTTATACTAATGGGGGTAATTCTGAGTTGATCGCAGCAGGATTTTTGTTAGCAGTTGGGCAAAACTATGTGCACTGCAGGGGAGGCAGATGTAACATGTGCAGAGAGAGTTAGATTTGGGTGTGGTGTGTTCAATCTGAAATCTAAATTGCAGTGTAAAAATAAAGCAACCAGTATTTACTCTGCACAGAAACAAAATAACCCACCCAAATCTAACTCTCTCTGCACATGTTATATCTGCCTCCCCTGCAGTGCACATGGTTTTGCCCAACTGCTAACAAAAATCCTGCTGCGATCAACTCAGAATTACCCCCAATGACTCTACAATGCAACTCCTTGGTGTACATCCGTGCTTACAAATACGCAAGGACTGAGATGACCACCTTTAGTGTCTACAGATACTGCAATCATGCTTTGTGTATCTTTAGATGCCACCATTTGTCACACCATTGAAACCTTCACTTGCCCTATGCTAGGTGCAGATCATCCGTCTGAGTATGGCCTCCAATGTGAGCAATTGAACATCTCTATATGCAACCACTTTCAGCATCACACCCATATCACTCCAGTAACATGCCCATACTACATTACATCTGCGTCTGATTAGCCAACCCCCTGTATTCACACAGGAATGCCCAGCACATTTCTAATACACTTCTTGGTGCATGTGCCTGACTATGTACTGCAACTCTGCATGGACTTCATCATGGTACATGCATGCGCAGTGCAACTCAGATGCAAGTGCAGATTAAACACATTGCACAAGAAACAAATAAAACACATTGGCCCCCACAGGAAAAAATACACACACATTGGCCCCCACAGAAAACAATAAAACATATTGGCCCCCCACAGGAAGAAAAAAAAAAGTTAAATATAGCTTTTGGTATTACAATTTGTTTCAAATTTCCACTGCTGTTTGAAAGGCCCAGTGACACCAATAGGTTTTATAATTCTTGGCTGTAACGTCTAAATATTCATTTATTTATTAACATTTATGTAGAGCTAGCATATTCCATTGCACTGTCTTCCAAAGTTGGGCAGGAGCAGGTTGGGAACTGAAAAGTGGCCCTCAAAAAATTTAGAGACGTGGCCTCACATGGACAGCACTAAAGGTATACTATGTAACCATGGCAGCAGCACCCCTCACATGTCAACGAACAAAACAGGCCCCCACAGGCACATTGGACCACCTGGGATCTTCCCTGTTAGCCCTATGGCCAATTCGCCCCTTGTTATGGGTTTGGATCTAGTCTCCTACTGACAGTAGCAACATATTATATGTACATAATTAATTATATATATATATATATATACACACAAAATATACCCTTAATTCAAAATAGAATGGTTGTCTGACCTTGTATCCCATGACATCTGACTCGTTTGCTAATGATCGGACCGCTTCCCAGCCCAAGGACACATGGGAACCGTTCTGTATCCACTTGACAATGCTTGGAGCTTGACTGGGAGCTAGAGGAAAAAAACAGAATCTCTTATATACAAATTAAATGTAAATAAATATTCCAAGCCATGCCCATGGAATTGCTCTCTCTATAGTTATCCTGCTAGCACAGCTGGAGGCTGATAAACCATTCCCGCTCCAGCGGTGTCATTTTAATGGCTACTCTAAGTGATGGAACTTAGTGTATAAACCAGAATCCTTTTTATCTCTCTTCTGTGTCATAAATGCTTAGTCCTGTTTTCATGGAATAAAATATCAATATGTTCTGGAAAAAACCTTTGCAGGGACAATTTTACAGTTGGATTCATAGGCTGCGTGTTAACACTGCGAGGGACACTGATCGAGAAAAACAGAGCACCAAGATCAGATGCTTATTACAAACTGCAGGCAGGTGAGACTCAAACCAGGACGTATGTCTTATATTTAACACTAAAGGTGGGTACACACTTAGCGATAAAGTAAATTACGTAGCTCATTTTGACCCTTCCTGTCATGACGTCACTGTGCGATTTTATTAGTGATATCGCACAGTGTGTATGCCCGCTGTCGGGAGGCCCTGCCTGGGAGGGGAAACACTAGGTGACGTCGCTCATCGAGCACACCGTCTAGTGCAGTGATGGCTAACCTTGACACTCCAGGTGTTGTTGAACTACATATACCAGCATGCCCTGCTACAGTTTTGTTATTTGGCCATGCTAAAACTGATGCAGGGCATGCTGGGATGTGTAGTTCAACAACAGCTGGAGTGTCAAGGTTAGCCATCACTGGTCTAGTGTGTAATTGCCATGTTTGCCATTCTGAGAGATAGAGTAGGACTGATCAGATGCGGAATACTTTGGCGCAGTTGGTCAGCTCAACTAATAACTAAAACTAACATTCCCTGTTTATATAGTATAGAGCAGGCTTTTTCAACCAGTGTGCCGTGGCACACTAGTGTGCCGCGACCAGTTGCAAGGTGTGCCGCGGAGCCAGAGCAGCTTCCTGCACCTTCAGAATGAACTGTTGGCCCGGGTTCTTCTTAGAGGATCAGTTGTGCTCCGGCCATGACCTATGACTTGAAAACAATGTGATATCATAGGTCACGGCCGCCGCGTCTCACCACCCAGCCAGCCCACCCGCCTGCATACATATCTTCCAGTTCCCGCCTGCATGCACAGCTTTCCTTGCCCACCCACATCCACACCTGCCCGACCGCCTGCTGCTCAGTATTCGCAGAACTCCACTATGAACAACCCCCGCCACTGACGGACAGGGAGGAGGACATCTGATAATATTTGTTATTTTATTTCTCCTGTGGGGAACAATAGGATTTCAATAGGATTTATGGGGGGAACAATGTGAATAATTTATGTGGGGAGCAATAGGATTTATGTGGGGAGCAACATGATTTATGTGGGGAGCAATGTGGTTGTTTTTTCTGTGTAGGCCAATGTATGTGTGTGTTTTTTTGTTTTTTTTTACTGTGAGGGCCAATGTGTGTGTTTTGTTTTTTTTCTGTGGGGAACGGATGGTGTGCCTTGGCAATTTTAAAATATTGTTCGGTGTGCCGCGAGTAAAAAAAGGTTGAAAATCTCTGGTATAGAGAATACAGCTTGGAGTCTCTACAATGTAAATGGTAAATGTAGAGATTCTTTGATTTTTATTTAAAATTGTGGTCACACAGGGCCGCCATCAGGGGGAGGGGGGGGGGAACTGCCGGGACTGGAGTCCCAGCCCAGATGAAGGGGGGTCCTGCCCCTGGCTCCTACAGTAGAACCTCTGCCCCAAGCCGCATTGAACTCCAGCTCATCTCAGACGATGCTGGAAACCAACAGCTGTTCTATTCGTAGCCTGCCCTGTTGCCATCATGTGGTTATTTGTGCCAGGTTCCTGACACAGCGCAGTTGGTGCAGGACAGCGCCCAGGTGCCTGGCACTTATAAAGCGCGATGTCTGCACTGCTGAGCCTTCCTAGGCAGCCACAGATCCTTAGCCCCACGACTGGATCTTCATGAGGGATGGCTGTGGTCAGGGAAAGCCACGGACACCTCCAACATAGGCCAACCCCAGGATCATCTATCTCTTCACTGGTGTGGAGATACTAATGTTAACACTGAGTGGGATTCACTGAGAGACAGAGGGGAATGTGGGGTGTCCCTAAGACAGATAGGGAGGGGTTACTAAGAGACAGGGGGAAGGGGGGGTTTCACAGATACAAAGGAGAATGTGTGTGTGTGTGTGTGTGTGGGTGGGGGGGGGTTACCGAGAGACATACGGTTATGGGGTCATCATATGTGTGTATGAGACTATGCGGGGGTGGGGGTTCACCTAATTTGTTCAGTCCCAGGCCCCAGAATTCCTGATGGCAGCCCTGTGGTCACATACCATAGCACATGTATCTCAGATATACAAGTATACATTTTGTGGTCACATTTTCTCGTGCACCCTGATGTTAGCTCATTTAATCCAATTTATGTCAGGTGCTTTCCTAGGTGTTTTATAGCTGATATGCTTGCTGGCTGGCTCACCTTTAAAAGCCTGTGTGCAGTCTCAAATCAGGAGGCTCGTCTTATGTTTAACACTAATATGATAAAATTACCACGTCAATGATGAATTAGCCCTGACCAGATGGGGAAGACTTTGTACAGTTGGGCAGCTTAACAAATGTTGCAACGATTGAAACAATATAATTAAAGCAGCATATTTTTGATATCAAAGGAATCTGCTTAAATTAAAGACAGGAAAACACAGGTAAAAATGGCAGCGGCCAGTCAGTATTGTTCAAGTAATGGCAAATCAAAGAGTTCCCAGATGGGAGATCCCTGAGTAAGTCTCCCCCCTGGTAAGTAATGATGCTGTTTGTGTCATTATGCAACAGGAATGGGGGGCACAATGGTATGATTAGCATCATCAGCGCCCATCACACATTGCACGATGACGTGACTCACGTCTTTGCCCAGTAGCACAAGGGCCTGGTGGCGCTTGTTGTGCTGTCAAAGCCCTGTCTGCGTCACAAGAAAGAGAAACGTGATGTGGGAGTGCGTCATGATCTCCCGGGTGCCTGGGTGGGCTCAAGAAATTCAGAAGTCTCCTGGACATTCCCGGTACATAGCAATCTTTTTATTTTATTGCATGCACAAAATATTTATATTATCGCTTACACAAACTTTATAAATGTATAACAAACGTGAACTTTTTTTTTACCAGTGTAGTAAGACATGCCCAGTCTCAACTTTCAGAGTACCAAATACTGGTTTTATAATTATCCCTCTGTCAGACGCCTGGTTTTATTATATTTATTTATTTATTAACAGTTTCTTATATAGCGCAGCAAATTCCATTATTATATCCTGAACTTGTAAAGAATCAAGGGAGAGGGAACCAGGGGAAGGGATGTTGGGTCACTTACGCGATTTCTTGGTGCTCCCACGTATTTCCGGGCTAGGGGGACCGTATCCGGCTTTGTTAAACGCTCTTGTTGTTATGTGATATAACGTGTTTCCTTCTAACGCTGTCAGAATGATGGAGGATTCATTTCCAGCGGTTTTCACTTTTTCCGCAGCCTCTTCTTGCTCCATATCTTTCCAGTAACTAACCTGCCAACATTGACCACACAGAAGATTAATTTTTGGCAGCCATGAAATTTCCACTGGTTTCCTTTTATTGCTTATTTGAAGGCACCGGACTCCCCACAGTCCGTAGAACCTTCTGTCAAAAAATTAACAGGCTATTCAAAACATGAGGGATTTGTAGGCCAAGTTTATGCCTGAGTGCTATTAAGCATCCCGCCCAGCTGTCTAGGGTCAGGATGCCACTATATTACTCAGAGAATCATTGATATTCAGAAACTGAGATGTAGTATTACACAGTTTGGCTGCCTGGGCGGAATGGTAGAAAACAATTGCTGACAGACAGTCAAAAGAATTTAAACAGAAGTCTGGGATGTCTCGTCTCACCCACATTTTAACCAGCCGATCTACGTTGCTTGGCACAGTGATTTGCAAGGTGCAGCTATAGAAGAAACATTTTGCCCTTATCACTATCCAAATAGTGATATATCTGCTCCGATGTGATGGATGGACTCTGACAGTCCACCTAAGGATACATTTCTAGTGGGTTAATGTTTTAGGGAAAAGCATAAGCAAATCGGTGATGGAAGGAGAACATTTTCTTTCAGCTGTTGCAACCAGGACAGGTGTCTGTCACATTTAGTTTATAAAGAGCTCTGACAATGTCAAAATGACCTTTACTGGAGAAGCAGGGATAAATATGTTGATGGATGTTCCCAGGCTCCTGCACAAAAGGACAGCATCTAGTTGTACAGTATTTATTAAAGCAGGAGATATGCAGCGATGCAGAACTATAAATTCCAGCATGCCTAACAAACACCCATACTAAATGGCAACTAATAGGACTTTGTCTCCTGTGCTGTTTTTACTGTGAATAATCTTTGGATAATCCCAAACTGGAGCATATGTAGAGGTCCCAAGGACATTGTGCAAAATCTAAACCGGCTCCCTCTTCCCACTCCTTTTACAACCCAACACACATAGGGGGTCATTCCGAGTTGTTCGCTAACTGCATTTGTTCGCTGTGCAGCAATGAAGCAAAAAAAGGCACTTCTGCGCATGTGTATGTGGCGCAATGCGCACGCGCGGCAACCTATTACAACGAACAATGTAGTTTTGCACAGGGTCTAGCGATGCTTTTCAGTCGCACAGGCAGCCGCAGAGTTATTGACAGGAAGGGGGCGTTTCTGGGTGTCAACTGACCGTTTTCAGGGAGTGTTCGGAAAAACGCAGGCGTGCCAGGAAAAATGCAGGCGTGGCTGTGCGAATGCAGGGCGTGTTTATGATGTCAAATCGGGAACTGCATGGTCTGAAGTGATCGCAAGCGCTGAGTAGGTTTGAAGCTACTCTGAAACTGCACAAGATTGTTTTGTAGCCGCTCTGCGATCCATTCGTTCACACTTCTGCTAAGCTAAAATACACTCCCAGTGGGAGGCGGCATAGCGTTTGCACGGCTGCTAAAAACTGCTTGCGAGCGATCAACTCGGAATGACCACCATAGGACTCCCAAAATAGATGAGTTTACATAACTGATAGGTGGGTCATGGCAATGCTTGCAGCCAGCAGAGAGTGAAAGATTTATGTAGTCGTGACCGCACAAACTTTAGACTGAGTATCTCTCTATCTATCTATCTATCTATCTATCTATCTATCTATCTATCTATCTATCTATCTATCTATCTATCTATCTATCTGTCTACCTATCATAATTGATAGTAATTGGCCATACTTGTCTACTTCTGAAAAAGCATTTCAGGGAGATGTGAAAGTAACACCTATAAGCGCGGTCTAGCACTGCTACATCTGAGAGGCGTGTCATGAAAATGACTTACATCCAAATGTAAATGAGCCGCACAGTTAGTAAGATCTACTTAGTTGAAGAAAAGACACTGATATTTTTCAGAAATTCTATGTGTATTGTGTATTACAAGAGGTTCCATATACTGTAAGTGGCCACAGGAAACCTTATTTAAAATGCATTTAGCCATAGGGATCATTGTGCTTTATAACCAATGCAGGGAAATGGCGCTGATGAGCCCATTTCAATGTATGTATCTCTGATTTTTCTATTTTTCCCCAAGAATGTAACAGCTGCATAATGGGGGTAAGGTACAATCAGGGAGATTGCTGGACTATTCAGGGAGTGAGGGAGATTGCTACTATTTCAGGGAGTCTTCTGCAGAATGAGGGCGGGTAGGCAACTATGAATTGGGAACAGCATAGAGGGTGCAGGCTGGCTGTAGAGGGGGTGGGGCAGAGCAGGGGTTGGACACTGAGGTGACTCGGCATATGCCGGGTTTGTTATAGGGATGGCCATTGGAAGCCCACCATCAAATGACGGCTGGGCTTCCGCCATCAAATCTTTCGATGCAATGGTAACTGGCCATCGCATCAAAAGAATTCACTGGTAGGGAGTTACTCTTCAAGTACAAAAGCATCGCCGCTGTGTGTGTGTGTGTGTGTGTGTGTGTGTGTGTGTATGTGTGTGTGTGTGTGTGTGGGGGGGGGGGTTGGGCTAGACATGCGGGGTGGACTAGCCCTGTGCTGGGAGTCCCCCCGCATGTCTGTGTGACTGATTGTAGATGTGCTAAATTTAACACATCTACGATCAGGTCTGAATTAGGCCCAAGGTGTGTTCAGTAAATGGATTTTAGCCTCACCGCACCAGATGCCAATATCCAAAATGGTTTCCATATGAGAAAGCTTCATTTTATTTCCACTGGTAGATTACGGCAGCCGCCAGGCCAGCTAGTAATGCAATACACTATTAGCGCTTGCTTGTATATTTACACCTACACAAAATGCACATTCCAGGGATACACACATTGCAGCCTGATTCCCTGCACACTACACTGCCTCGTATACAGCCCTTTTACCAGTACTCAGAATAGGTGACCCGATTAATCTAAGTCTATGGGAAGTTTACTGCCATCGCTGAATAGTTTGAGCTGCAGTGCACATGAATAGCAGCTGAGAGACTGAACTGTGTGCATCTATTTTCAGGTTAAGGAGATATCATGGTTAGTTCCTAAGTGACCGGATGAGGCACGCAGCGGTGCAGAGCATCGTGCCTTGTGGCATTTCATGTGACTGCAGATACTGGTTGACATTAGCAGACAGAGGAAAATCCTAGGCTTTAAAGTGATGTCTGTCATAGTTGGTCATTTACACATGGATAATTTGTCTGGGAGGCAAGAAGAAAAAACTGAACAAATCAGGCCCCAGTTACATGAGCCAAGCTGTCATTCCGCGTCCTTTATACCAGACAATGCAAGATTCGTGATCATCACCGCAAAGTGCAATATTATCATCTCATTGTAAAGGCTTAACCTTAATGTAGGCAGCCTGAACCAATATACTGCATGCATAATAATCAGCGCAAACCTGCCCCTACCCATTGTACAGTAGGCACAAATGATACCCTTACAAACAGATTATATATATATATATATATATATACATATATATATATATATACAGATTCAAACAATATCTCTGTGTGCTAATAAATATATAACTGTAGATTCAGGTCAAAAGTAAGAAATGAACTACAATTTATCGATGGGATATTCAGTTTATCGAGGTAATACAATGATTCTGATATATATTGATATCTGTCATGGTCCAGTACATGTGAATTCCCCCCTGAGCTCACACCTTTTGTTAAAGTGAGGGGATTCTTTTTTAGGGAACTACTGCATTGTCCATCAGAATCATTGCATTACCTCGATAAACTGATATCCGACTGATTCATTGGAGTGAATTTTTTCCTTTTGAACTGAATCTACAGTTACAGTATATATTTATTAGTGCACAGAGATATCGTTTGTATCTGTATGAATATCTTGGTTTCCCACTAACAGAGGTTTCATCTCTGGTGCGGCTCATAATATAGTGCAATATTAAGATTTTTTTTTTGTCTAATATATATATGTATGTATATATATATATATATATATTTATTTTCGCTTATGCTCAACTCAGCATCGCCCACATATGTGTAAACACACCTTCCCTGTGACAGAATGCTATGTCACAACCCAGACCCTCCTCGGCGGTCTGAGCTGTGGATGTGATCAGAATGTGTGTGGGTTAGCATCACCCTCACTTGCCTGTGCACAATTTTGGAGCATGCGCAGTGCGAATTCATGCCACATATGCTCTGCGACCAGTGGTAGATTCAGCTCTGCAAAAGCCTCAAAATGTGCAAACGTCTGAGATTTGTAAAACACATGCACTTTGTATATGCCATTCCTCCAGTACAGATTGCCACTGTATGTCACTGCCCCATTACCAGTATGCGCCCTGTGCCAACATATAGTGTTCTGCCAGCACACAGTCTGCCCAGTACCAGTATACTGCCTGTGCCCCCCGGTCCCAGTGTACGGTCTGTGCTATCAGTATACTTCCTGCCAGATATGGCTGCAGCAATGAGAGGTAACAGCACTGACTACTGAGATCACTTGGTATATGGGGCACATATGGTATAGTGAACATGGGTGTACAGACAGTATACTGACTGACACATGGTGCCATGCGGGTGGCACTTCGAGAAATTAGCTAGATACTTACTAAACTATGGAACCAGATGCTGCTCCATCTGCCCCAGAAACATTTGTCCACAGAGAAACAACGCTTCACAAACATGCAAATCACAGTGGAGCCTACTTAGGTGCAATTCTGGCTCTTTCCTTACTATAGGGAATGTTTAATAAAAACATTTTGCGGGAAATACCAAAAAAATGTAATCATCCCCTGGATGTATTATGGGGGTTCCAAAGCAAATATTGAAGATATCGGCTGCAGGTCCCCCATTTCCCAGCGCAACATCAGCTCTCATAGGTTTCTATTGTGGCTGCTTTATTGTGAGATTTACCAAGCTCTGAAATGTGAAGACCCTGAAACCTAACGCCATTTTAAAATGGCACCAGCCATTGTAGCCTGTAGGCTACATACCGCACTTTTTAACGGAAGAGGGATCATCCAGAATCCACCCTGGTAATGGCCACTCTGATGACCACACATGTGCAGTAGGGCCACTCTGGGCCCCAAGGCATAAAGTACAGTAATCTCTTATTGGAGTTCCTATCCCTGGATGTGTTTCATATTATATACAGGCAGAATAGAATTTCTCATTGACGCAAAGAGATGAAATATGAAATTCTGATAATCAATCAATTAATCCCCCACCTGAAAATGTTATCAGAAATCTAGCATCTGTTTAGGTCTATAACATTTATTTTCATATGTTCCAATTTTAGGGGGAAAAATTCACCTATGGTTGTCTAGTACCAACCTTTGGATGTATAATGGGGGTGATTCCGAGTTGTTGGCTCGATAGCTGCTTTTAGCAGCATTGCACACGCTAAGCCTACGCCTACTGGGAGTGTATTTTAGCATAGCAGATTTGCTAACGAAGGGTTTGCTAATTTTCTCGTAACGATTACCCCGCAGTTTCTGAGTAGCTCCAGACTTACTCTTCCAGTGCGACGAGCTCAGTCCTTTTCGTTCCTGGTTTGACGTCACAAACACACCCAGCGTTCACCCAGCCACTCCCCCGTTTCTCCAGCCACTCCCGCGTTTTCAACTAGCACGCCTGCGTTTTTCCGCACACTCCCATAGAACGGCCAGTTTCCGCCCAGAAACACCCACTTCCTGTCAATCACACTACGATCAGCAGAGCGATGAAAAAACTTTGTTACGCCGTGAGTAAAATACCAAACTTTTGTGCTAATTTACTGGGAGCAGGCGCGCTGCGTACAATGCGCATGCGCAGTTTGCGACTAATCGCACCGTAGCGAACAAAAATAACGAGCGAACAACTCAGAATCACCCCCAATGTACAGTAGCATTACCCACCACCGCCCTTGTGGCAATAGATCCTCTAGTGGCATTATCCCCCACCCTACTAGTGTGCAGTACGGTTTCATCTTAAAATGAAAGGGGTTAAATGTGCCGCACATGAAGTGCGTCAGGGAAATCGCGACTGGCTGAGGTCGCATCGCATGCAACAGTGCCTGATAAATCAGCATAGGGGTCTATTTGTCACAGGCAAAAATACTGTGAGCAGGACAGGACTTGGGGTTTCTTTCTGCTATTTATCAAAACCTCCTTCTGGTGATGGCTCCCCGGGGGACTCCTGTGTTACCACTGCTGCTCTTTGCTGGCATGATACATCAAAATATTGTTAGCCTTGGGTGCCCACATGAGAAAATGCTTTATTATTCACATTTGTTTTTTTCAGTTTTGTTTTGTTTTGTTTTTATTTCAGTTTTTCTTGCACTGAAGTGTGAAGAGTGGTCCATGTGGGTGCCATGCCGGGGACGGAGTGGGCGGTGTCTCACGGCGGGCTTCGGTGCAGCGGGGGGCTTCCGGCTTGGAGGCGGAGAAGAAGATAGAAGAAGAAGTGGTGGAAGAAGCGACAAGAAGATAGAAGAAGCAGCGGAAGAAGCGGCGACGGAGAAGACCAAGGAATCGGAGGAAGGAGCCCAGCGGCAGAGGTCCGGCAGAGAGTGCTGCAACGTGTGGGAAGCAAAAGATCTGACAAAGCTCCCCGCTGCAGCCTCTCTCAACGAGTCGGGTAGGCGGCCTTGGGCCACCAGTACGTATATTTAATCCTCCCTAGAGCACCAGGGTTCAGGCACCAGGTCTGCGGGTACAGTCGGGCCCCTCCGGCCTGTGCCACTATAGTCAGGCCCTTCCGGCCTGTGCCCACATACAGGCCCCTCTGTCCTGTGCCCACATTCAGGCCCCTCTGGCCTGTGCCCACCACCAGGCCTCCGGCCTGTGCCCACCACCAGGACCCCGGCCTGTGCCCACCACCAGGCCCCCGGCCTGTTCCCTCCACCAGGCCCCCGGCCTGTGCCCTCCACCAGGCCACCAGCTTGTGCCCTTCACCAGGCCACCGGCCTGTGCACTTACCCAGGCCACCAGCCTGTGCCCTCACCTAGGCCTCCGGCCTGTGCCCACATTTAGGCTTAAGCCTGAATCTCCAGAGGTACAACTTCAGATTGAATCCTTGTCTGGTGAGTGAGATAACTCATTGAAGGTTCAGGATAAAAGGGTTGCAGCACACAGGCCTGGCCCAGGCAAGGCTCCACAGGTAGTGTGCTTGTGCGGTAGCTTACTGGGGATCTGTGTCTGGCTGGGTATGAGGGACCGGCTGGTTCCCAAACTGTGAACACTGTAAGGGATTGGAGGGGCTGTGGAGTAATGGACCCGTCCCACGCGCCTCAACTTCCCGTTAACCTGAAGTGGACGGCTGTCCACAACAGAGAACCCTTTTCGCGCTCGCGTAAAGTGGAGAGCGCCCACCATGTTTGTTAACCTGTGAGCGAAGCCGGCTATACGGGGTTACTTATCATATGTCATCGTGTAGGAGTATTATTCAATCTGATTCATTGCATTGTGGTTGTGTATTGATGGTGTGATCACTGTCAGTTAAAGCTAGAAATAGTCAACCCAGTTGTATTTGTTGTATTGTTCGGCAGGTGAAGTTAGGCAGAAGTTAGTTGTTAGCCGTTGGATAAGCCTGCAGTTAGGGAGGCTGCTCTTCTTTCTTCTATGGAAGCAGAGATCCGCTACAATCAAGGTGACCAGTAAGTTGGAAGTGAGTATTGCTCCGTGTCTGTCTGTTACCCCTCCCCGTGCACCGGCCTAAGGGGTTTGCTCACGGACGTGAGAACCCCATTGCCACACTACGCGTGAGAGTGCGAGTGTGTGAAAATTGGGTAGCTGAGGCTTTTAGCCAGTGATGACCTTTCACCCAACCGGTGAAGGTCGCCGCTACCCCTGACGCACCCCCTTCTCCATGAGGAAAAGGGTTGATACTTCTTATTCAGCTCACTTTCCCTCCTAGATCAACCGACGACCGCTTTTGGGAGGAGGTATCCGTGCTCTGGGTTTATCCGGAGGTCCTGGTTCCTTAAAACTTTAGTGTCCTGCAGTGAGAGGGTGCGACCACATGTAAGCCGTGGGACTACACCTGCACGGCAGCAGGCACTGCGTCTCGGGTCTCCCCATTACAGAATGGCAACCTACTGTAATACCACGGCAAACATTACTCTTAACGGAACCAGTCAGTGTCACTCAGCAGTCCTGTGACCCTTTTTTGATAATTTTGCGGAAAGAAGATTTTCATAGATAGAAAAATCTTTATTTTGGATAAGTCTTAATACTTTACTCTGCTGACCTACAATACAAAAATGAATCAACTCTTCTGCTCATCACTAGGTGATACCTAGAGGTGTGCGTTTAATAACTGCCTTACATAATTTAGTCTGAGAAGTTGTTTCAGGCATCAGACTTGTAGGAAGTTAATTAAAATGCTAATTTCTTTTGCTAAAGTGTAAATTACTGTTTTATTTTTACATTATTGTCAGATCAACTAGTGACTAAGGACCTGATTCAGAGTTGCAAGCAAAGCCAAAAAGCACACATCAGGGCAAACCAATGTTGCACTGCGGGTGAATCTGATAAACCGTGCAAAGAGAGTTAGATTTGGGGTGGGGTGTGTTCCAACTAAGGGGGTCATTCCGAGTTGATCGCTCGCTGCAAATTTTCGCAGCGCAGCGATCAGGTGAAAAAACACCATTTATGCGCATGCATATGCCACGCAACGCGCACGCGCGATGTACGGGTACAAAGCCCTTTGTGGTTGTGGTCAGGTTCTAGCGAAGTTTTTCTTCGCACTGACGGCCGCAAGAAGATTGACAGGAAGGGGGCGTTACTGGGTGTCAACTGGCCGTTTTCAGGGAGTGTTTGCAAAAACGCAGGCGTGTCTGAAAAAACGCAGGTGTGGCTGGGCGTTCGCTGGGTGGGTGTAACATCAAATCCAGACACGAATAGGCTTAAGTGATCGCAAGCGCTGAGTAGGTGCAGAGCTACTCTGAAACTGCAAACTTGTTTTGCAGAACTCGGCTGCACATGCGTTCGCACTTCTGCTAAGCTAAAATACACTCCCCAGTGGGCGGCGGCATAGCGTTTGCACGGCTGCTAAAACTAGCTAGCGAGCGATCAACTCGGAATGATTTATTCAGATGTGATCGCAGCAGCAAATTTGTTAGCTAATGGACAAAACCATGGGGGTCATTCCGAGTTGATTGTACAGGGCTAGTCTTCCCCGCATGTCAGTGCCGCCCCCCCCCCCCCCCCCCGCGCCCCGCAGAAATGCAAAATCATCGCACAGCGGAGATGCTTTTGCACCTCAGGAGTTTCTCCCGGCCAGCGCAGCTACTGCGGCTGGCCAGGAGAATCTCTTCGATGCCCCGGGTCGCAGCGGCTGCGTGTGACATCATGCAGCCGCCGCGGTCCGCCACCCCCAACTGTCCACCAACGCCTGCGTTGACCGCGCCCCCTAAACGGCGGCTTAACGCCGCAGTCCAGCCTTCTCCTGCCCAGCGACCGCCTCTGCCTCAGAGGCGATTGCTAAGCAACGGCGGCTGGCATTCACCGGCACACTGCGGCGCCGGCGCATGCGCAGTTCCGAGCGATCGGGTCGGAATGACTCCCTATGTGCATTGCAGGGGGGCAGATATAACATGTGCAGAGAGAGTTAGATTTGGGTGGGGTGTGTTCAAATTGAAATGTAAATTGCGGTGTAAAAATAAAGCAGCCAGTATTTACCCTGCACAGAAGCAAAATAACCCACCCAATTCTAACTCTCTCTGCACATGTTACATCTGTACCACCTGCAGTGCACATGGTTTTGTCCATTAGCTAAGAAATTTGCTACTGCAATCAAATCTGAATTAGGACCTAAAATTTAAACTGCAGTGTAAAAATAAAGCTGTCCATTATTTGTGGGGTACATGCAAAAGCTGCCCATATTTACCCTGCAACAGAAAAAATATAACCCATCCAAATCTAAATCTCTCTGTACATGCAGGGCTAGATTAAGGCAGGTGGTGGCCAAGGGCATCTGAGGCTGCGGGGCCCCCACTATTGCAGAGAGACAGTGCGCTGGAGTAGGGAGCGTGGTCTCCAGTGCAATGCAGAGCAGGAGATCCACACCCACGTTTTCATCATGCTGGGGACTTGTCCTACAATACAGAGGCTGTTGGACAGCCCCCAGCCTATCATGGATACTGGCAGCGTATGTAAATGTTGGGCATCATCCATTCTCCGCTGTTTTGCAAATGAAAGTAGTGGTGTCAGACTCAGAGCGTCCTCCCCAACCCTCCCCCCTGCTCGCCCACTTGTGGGACATTGCAGCCCGCCCGCGGGTGGAACATCGGAACGGATGGGACGTATACTATGTGTGGGTTACCCTAGTGTATGGGGGCCCCTGGGACAGCCGCCCCTGTCACCTCTCCCTTAATCCAGCAAAATATGCCCATGTTACATCTGCCCCGCCCCGCAGTGCAACATGGTTTTGCTCAGTTGTGGGATTTTTGGCCTAAGTTTGTATTTTAATTGTGTGCTTCACATTGGCAGAGCCTATAGGTGATATAGGTGTCAGCGGTGTATGATGGAGTTTTTAGATTTATTAATTGGCAGAATAACTTTACAGTATGACAAAGGGTTAATGCAGCTGGTATGACAGGTACATGAAGCTGATGAAATGTATAGGGGAGAGCAGGCAGTTTGGGGCAGATGGGAGCACACACCTGTGTCTGCACATACAGTGGTGGTAGCGGAGTATGCACACTGGCTCTATACTGTACATGTAGCGTTATTGTCTCTGTAAAGCCTTATCACTGTGTGTATACTAGAGGCTCTCGGGGGCATGTCCTTCTAGCATAGAGGCCGGAGCTCTATACATGCAGAGGTATGGCGGTGGTGGTGCAGTGTACTATCTAGGCTTTCTGGCCTCTGTAACACTGTCTGTATGTGAGTATCTCTGTAGATTCTCTGGGGCATGTCCTTCTAGTATGGATGATGGAGATGAAAATGCACGGACATGCCATACATGTGCATTAGCTCACAAGGTTGGAGGTCACACCTCCGGCAGTCCGGGGTCCTAGTGCTGGACAGAGTGACAGCACAGGGTGCTCTCTCCTAACTAGAGATGTGCGATTCGGTTTTCTTAAAACTAAACCCTCCCGATTTTGCTATTTCTGAGTAGCTCCGACCTCAGGCTCGGGTTTTCCTGCCAGCCTCAGATTCAAAAGGAGGCAAAACTTCATCTTACCCTGTTTCGGATGTTTTGGATTTTAAAAAAATTCTTCCCTCAGTGATTTGGACGCCATTTCACACAGAATGTTGGAGGGTTAGGGTGTGAAGGGCTGTGAGCTACATCACTACTCTGACTGTGTTAATGAAGGAATGTGGGCTGCAGCACTACTTTAACACTACTGTGACTGTGTCAGACAGTGAAGGGCTGTGGGGTGCTGCAGTGCTGTGACTGTCTGAATGTCAGTGAAGGGCTGTGAGCTGCATCACTGCTGTGACTGTGTCAGCGAAGGGCTGTGGACTGCAGCACTGTGAGGCACGGTGCTGTGTGTTCAGTGCAGGCACCATGTTAAAAAATGAAAAAACTGTAAAAGAATAATGTTCACTAGGTACCAGTGTGCCACCATTACTAGAAGTGCAGTGAGTCGCAGTGTGTAAAAAACATAAAAATAAAACGCGTTGTTCAGGTTCAGCCACTGTCTTTTAATAAAAGGTTCATTAGGTGCCAGTGCCACCATTAACAGAAGCGATGTGAGTCGTAGTGTGTAAAATAAATGTCAGTCAATAAAAGAGCAGGAGTAGCAACCCAGTACTAGTGCTGTGGCTGCTGCCAGTCTGATAGTACTTCAACATCTACTAAAGTTGATCCAGGGGACACAAAGTTTAAGAAAGGGCACCTGAAATCTAAATATTTCACAATGTTAAAGAAAACATCACTTCTAATAATAAAAGGAACATTTACTGCCAAAAAAATGTACAATTGCAACATGCCATGCGAGTGGTGGTCCTGCTAGTGCTACTGCTCTTTCATGCACTAGAAGAATGGCAATTGTGGAAGCCTGGGCCAAACACAGTCAGTTATCTTCTTCTGTAACCTCATATGATGATGATGCAACACCTTCTCACTATGGGGTATATTTACGAAGGTCCCGATTTCATCTCTGTAATTTACTAAGCAAAAATCACGGCAGTGATGAGGGCATTCGTAATATTTTGGAAGTCCTAGGAAAAAATCACGAATCAATACACCATCGGTCAAATACGCCTGCAATTTGCTAGAAATCGGGAATTTACTAAAAAGTGCAAAACACAAACACTGCCGACAATAGCCAAACACTGCCGTGATGAAATACAAATCGTGAAAAAGTGCTAAAAAAAAACAGACCTGCTTTTTTATCCCGTGTTTGTATAGGCATGCACGGATCCATGAGATCCGTGCATGTATTTCAGTGGGAAGGGGGGGGAAATGTTATAAATTTTCAGAAAAAAAATTGCGTGGGGTCCCCCCTCCTAAGGCAAACCAGCCTCGGGCTCTTTGAGCCGATCCTGGTTGCAGAAATATGGGGAAAAAATGGACAGGGGTTCCCCCATATTTAAGCAACCAGCATCGGGCTCTGCGCCTGGTCCTGGTTCCAAAAATACGGGGGACAAAAAGAGTAGGGGTCCCCCGTATTTTTTAAACCAGCACCGGGCTCCACTAGCTGGACAGATAATGCCACAGCCGGGGGTCACTTTTATACAGTGCCTTGCGGCCGTGGCATCAAATATCCAACTAGTCACCCCTGGCCGGGGTACCCTGGGGGAGTGGGGACCCCTTCAATCAAGGGGTCCCCCCCCCCCCAGCCACCCAAGGGCCAGGGGTGAAGCCCGAGGCTGTCCCCCCCATCCAATGGGCTGCGGATGGGGGGCTGATAGCCTTTGTGATAAGTGTTTGATATTGTTTTTAGTAGCAGTACTACAAGGCCCAGCAAGCCTCCCCCACAAGCTGGTACTTGGAGAACCACAAGTACCAGCATGCGGCGGAAAAACGGGCCCGCTGGTACCTGTAGTACTACTACTAAAAAAATACCCCAATAAAGACAACACACACACACCTTGAAAGTATAACTTTAATACATCCATCCACACCTCCATATACACATACTTACCTTATGTTCCCACGCAGGTCGGTCCTCTTCTCCAGTAGAATCCATGGTGTACCTGTAGAAAAAATTATACTCACATAATCCAGTGTTTTCGGCTCCTCGGTAAATCCTTTTGTAATCCACGTACTTGAAAAAATAAAAAAACGGATACCCGACCACGAACTGAAAGGGGACCCATGTTTTCACATGGGCCCCCTTTCCCCGAATGCCAGAAACCCACTCTGACTGATGTCTAAGTGGGTTTCTTCAGCCAATCAGGGAGCGCCACGTTGTAGCACCCTCCTGATCGGCTGTGTGCTCCTGTACTGTATGACAGGCGGCACACGGCAGTGTTACAATGTAGCGCCTATGCGCTCCATTGTAACCAATGGTGGGAACTTTCAGGTCAGCGGTGAGGTCACTTTCGGTCAACCGCTGACCTGAAAGTTCCCACCATTGGTTACAATGGAGCGCACAGGCGCTACATTGTAACACTGCCGTGTGCCGCCTGTCATACAGTACAGGAGCACACAGCCGATCAGGAGGGTGCTACAACGTGGCGCTCCCTGATTGGCTGAAGAAACCCACTTAGACATCAGTCAGAGTGGGTTTCTGGCATTCGGGGAAAGGGGGCCCATGTGAAAACATGGGTCCCCTTTCAGTTCGTGGTCAGGTATCCGTTTTTTTATTTTTTCAAGTACGTGGATTACAAAAGGATTTACCGAGGAGCCGAAAACACTGGATTATGTGAGTATAATTTTTTCTACAGGTACACCATGGATTCTACTGGAGAAGAGGACCGACCTGCGTGGGAACATAAGGTAAGTATGTGTATATGGAGGTGTGGATGGATGTATTAAAGTTATACTTTCAAGGTGTGTGTGTGTTGTCTTTATTGGGGTATTTTTTTAGTAGTAGTACTACAGGTACCAGCGGGCCCGTTTTTCCGCCGCATGCTGGTACTTGTGGTTCTCCAAGTACCAGCTTGCGGGGGAGGCTTGCTGGGCCTTGTAGTACTGCTACTAAAAACAATATCAATCACTTTTCACAAAGGCTATCAGCCTCCCATCCGCAGCCTATTGGATGGGGGGGACAGCCTCGGGCTTCACCCCTGGCCCTTGGGTGGCTGGGGGGGGACCCCTTGATTGAAGGGGTCCCCACTCCCCCAGGGTACCCCGGCCAGGGGTGACTAGTTGGATATTTGATGCCACGGCCGCAAGGCACTGTATAAAAGTGACCCCCGGCTATGGCATTATCTGTCCAGCTAGTGGAGCCCGGTGCTGGTTTAAAAAATACGGGGGACCCCTACTCTTTTTGTCCCCCGTATTTTTGGAACCAGGACCAGGCGCAGAGCCCGATGCTGGTTGCTTAAATATGGGGGAACCCCTGTCCATTTTTTTTCCCATATTTCTGCAACCAGGATCGGCTCAAAGAGCCCGAGGCTGGTTTGCCTTAGGAGGGGGGACCCCACGCAATTTTTATTTTACATTTAAACTTTATTTTTTTGTTTAACAAAGTGCACAATGAAGCCCAGCACGGATCTCTCAGATCCGGCCGAGATTCATTGTATTAAAGTCGGCAGTGTTTTACAAGTCACTCACGTAAAACACTGCCTAAAAAAAACGAATGACATCGACATCGGAAAACCCGAAAATGCAGAATACGACAGCTTAGTAAATTAGTCGTAATCAATTCAAAAAGTTGCATATTTACACTTTCGATGTCATTCGTGATTGAACTTTAACCTCAAACGGGAAAACGCGAATCTTAGTAAATTTACCCCTATGAGTCTAGTAGAGGTGTCACCTTTAAAAGAAGAATACCAAGGCTGAAGAACAAACTGTGCGCTCACAAATCCCTGAGGAGAGCCTAGTGGTGTCCACGTTAGCTATGTGTGAGTCTGACATTTCTGACATTGTACTCGTAGAGAAGCCTCCTACCACCATGTCTCCACCCTCTGCGGATGTGGGCAAGTAAAGATGGTCATAATGACGTAAAGCCCTGAGCCCTGGCATTAGGCCCAGGCCAACTTCACTTAAGCAAACCACAGAGCTGAGCCCAAAAGCAGAGTGACTCTGGGCGATAGCCCCAGGTCACTAGTGTTCAAATAAAGTTTAAGGCCCTGATAGAAAAAAGCCCCAGACCACTAATGACAAATTTGTGCCCCTGTAAGTGAGTGTTGTGTGCAGACGTGGGCAGTGCAGACGTGGGCAAGCTGGGCTGCTCCCATGCTCTTATATCTGCACAACCGTCATTTGATTGTGAAGGGATTGACAGAAGTGTCCAGCATAAAGTAAAGGTTCACCTAACAGTTCTCTATAGGCAGGGATTGAAAAAGACAGGACCGTTAGTTATTCTTGTATTGTTGTGGTGTTATGGTGATTGTTATTTCTCTGCAGGGCAAATTTGTTAGGATTGTTTGTTAAAGTTTGTGCCGCACTACACACACAGTAAAGGGCCATGCTGTTGTAGTAAGCATAGTGGAGTGACACATTAGGTTGAGTTTAGGCCCTCCACGGCTGTGGTGTTTCTTGTCTTCCTACAGGGATCTGTAAGTGAAGAAGTGGTTGAAGTACAAGATTAACAATGGCGAGAGTCATCTGTGTCCATTTGTCTCTGTCTGTGTTTGTCTCTGCTTATCCATCTCTCTTTCTGGGCGGACAGAGGACCTTGCACTCTGGTGCAAGGTTGAATTCTAACCTGGTGCGTGAGTATCTATAAGGCCACGAATACCGAGGATGACCTTCACTTAGGCACAAAATCCCTATTTAGGAAAGATCTAAATTTGGTTGTGTAAGTCGGTCTGCTCTGTCCAGTCAGATACTATCTATTACCCATAAGGTCCTGAAGGTGAGAGGGTGTGACGCAAGGTAAGTAACAAGACTACACCTGCATGGGACCAGGCACCGCACCCCTATCACAAAAAGCACAATGAAACGAAGCCAGTGTTGTTTGCAAAAAAGTAGCAAGTATTGTGAAAGCAAAAAGATGGCCTTTAGAAAATACATACTTGTATACGCAGACTCAGACTTATGAAGACTAAGAGGACTATCTTGATAGACAGGAGGGCGCCAAGAAGGTAATCAGATGTGCAAAGGCACAAGATGAAGAGAAAAAGGCCCAGTCAGCAGGTAAAGGGGGCAACTCATCTTTTTTAGGTACATAAGTGAAAGGAGAAAAACAAAAGGCAGAATAAGACTAAAAGAGAGTGGAAGTCTTGTTGAGGGACACTAGCATATCACCTTAATAATTTTTTTTGCTCAGTATTCACTACTGAAAGAGAGGGAAAGGGGCCACAATTAAGTTGCAATTATATTAATACAAATGAGGTAGATACAAGGGGTTGGTTACAAAATCCCGGCAGTCTCAATCCTGATGGTCAGGATGTCGACAGTGGCATCCCTACAGTCAAAATCCCAATGAATTGCAGTATTTTAACCCTAACCCACCCCTCCCACAGCCTGACACTAACCGCACCCTCCCACAGCCTAATCTTAACCGCCCCCCCCCAGCCCAACCCTAATCACACCCACCCGCCACAGCCTAACTCTAACCCTTCCCCTAGTGCCTAACCCTAATCCCAGTACTTACCATCGGGATGCCACTGTGGATATTTTTACTGTCGGAATCCCGACAGCCGAGATCCTGACCGTATCCCAAAACAAGTACATTTACAGAACTCTTAAAATGAAAATGGATAAATCACTGAGGTCAGATGGGATACATCCAAAGATACTAAAAGAGCTTAAAAAGTGGCTGGTAGCACAATTAACAGAATTATTCAACCAGTCACTAGCTACTCAAGTAATTTCAGAGGACTGGAAAAGAGCTAATGTAGTCCCACTGCACAAAAGTGGAAGCAAGGAAGAGGCAAGCAACTACAGACCTGTGAGCCTTACCTTACATCATACTTAGTAGAAAAAGTTGTAGAATATCTGAAATCTAGCAATTTACAGGATTCCAAACAGCATGTATTTACTGGGCGGAAGGTGAAGGGGGGGGGGGGGGGTCATGTCCATCTAATCTTATAAACTTTCTTTGACTGGGTGATTAAAGTAATAGATCAAGGTTGGGCCATAGATGTAGTTTATCTAGATTTTAACAAGGCTTTTGATACTGTGCCGCATTGCAGACTGTTAAATAAACTGGAAAGAATGGGATTGGATTTTAAGATGGCTGAATGGATAAGATCTTGGTTGCAGGAGAGAAAACAGAGTTTTAATAAATTGAGGTTACCAGTGGAGTACCCCAGGGATCTGTACTTGGAGCAGTGCTTTTTAAAATCTTTATTGGAAGGGAAAATATTTAATTTTGCAGATGACTCAAAGGTTTGCAACAGAGTAGACACACCAGGAGAGGTAAAATAAATGATTGATGATCTACAGAAGGGCTAAAGGAATGGTCAAGAGCATGACAAGAATAATTTAATGACAAAAAAGAAAAAATCCTGCACTTGGGTCTCAAAAATCCAATGTCTAAGTATAGTATTAACCACACTATAATGGAAGCTACTAAGGAGGAAAGTGATCTAGTAATCACTATTTCAGGTGACTTATAGGCAGTAAAGCAATGTAACACAACAATACTTGGTTGCATAGGGAGCAGAATAAGTAACAGAAAGAAGTAATAATGCTACTGTATAGGTCATTGGTACAACCTTATCTAGAAAACTGTGTTCAGCTCTGGAGGCCATATCTCCAGAAGGATATGAACACAATAGAGAAGGGAAAGGGGGACATGATAGAAACCTTCACATATACTAAGGGTTTTAACAAAGTACAGGAGGGAAACATTCTTCAAGGAAACAGAAGTATTAGAACTGTAGGACATGTGCTGAAACTGGAGGGAGGCAGGTTTTGTGAAAATTTGAGGAAAAAAGACTTCACAAAAAGGGTAGCGAGAGGCGGTAGAGGCTAAGACAGTAGAGCAATTTGAACACGCTTGGGATAGGCATGAAGATGTCCTTTCAAAGAAATAAGGATCAAATAAGGTTTAAGGTTACCATAAGTTTAAAAAGGAGGCAGACTAGATGGTCCAAGTGGTTCTCATCTGCCATCAAATTCTATGTTTTATACTGTTGGCTCTGATGGCATCAACTGGGAAACTGCTTGTACTCTATGTAGTCATTCTTGCTGTAATGCCCAGCTTTGCCTGGCTTTATTATATTTACTTTTTTCACTGTCTCCTCCACCCTCTCTCTCTCCATCTCTTTCCCTTCAACTCTCTTTTCCCCCTGACACTTTCTCTCTCCCACAACCCAACACTATCTCTCCCCACTTGCCACTCTACTGTCTCTCTCTATCACTGCCCCCTATCTCTCTCATCTCTGAAACTGGTGGAAAAGGTCAAACATCATTCCAACTGTTATTTTTTAATTTAAGTACTCTTTATTGCTTTTTTTTTAAATACAAAAATACATACTCAACATACAGATACAAACGAGCATACATTTAAAACAATACTGTACGAAATGCATGGCTTTATAGATCAAAGGTATTACATATGTACCAGTTTTATCACATATCCCTTTTTAATTGTATAGGGACAATTGTTATTATCAATATGTGTATTTATATAATCGCATTGGGTATTTTTGCATATGTAACAGCTTTAAATATAAACATTCCTATTATCAAATGTTTCATTCGATGCTGATTGATTCTAGGAGGCCCATATACATATCCTATATTTGTATACCTAAGCTTGTATATGTCCTACATTACTTTAGCTATAAGTGACACATTAAACTATACAGATGTGTATAGTCACTATGTGTTTAATTAATAATTGTATATACTACTTGGGCAAGTTCGGATGGTGTAATGGTCAGCATTACTGCCTCACAGCACTGAGGTCATGGGTTCGTTTCCCACCATGGCCCTAACTGTGTGGAGTTTGTATACTCTCCCCGCACTTGCATGCGTTTCCTCCGGTTACTCTGGTTTCCTCCCACAATCCAAAAAATATACTGGCAGGTTAATTGGCTCAAAACAAAATTAACCCTAACGTGAATGTGCCTGTACATGTGGTAGGGAACATAGATTGTAAACTCCACTGGAGCAGGGACTGATGTGAATGGGTAAACATGCTCTGTAAAGCGCTGCAGAATATGTGTGCGCTATATAAATAACTGGTAATAAATAATAAATACTATTCAAGGACAAGTGTATTCTATATAGAACATGTGAATAAGTAGTGCCAGTAGCTTCTATGAATATATCACACTTTAATTTACGGTATACGTGTGCTCAATTGAATAAAAAAAAGGAGATTTATGGTAAGACTTACCATTGTTAAATCTCTTTCTGCGAGGTACACTGGATTCCACAGGGAATAACATTGGGGTGTAGAGTTGGATCTTGATCCGAGGCACTAACAGGCTAAAGCTTTGACTGTTTCCAAGATGCACTGCCCCACCTCCTCTATAGCCCCGCCTCCAGGCACTGGAGCTCAGTTTTGTTAACCAGTCCAATGCAGTAGCAGGTAAGAGATGTTAGTCACATAGACCCACATTCAGGGACTAGCGGCTAATGCAATACAGACCCAAAGAAGCTAAGTGAGTCAGGGTGGGCGCCCTGTGGAATCCAGTGTACCTCGCAGAAAGAGATTTAATAATAGTAAGTCTTACCATAAATATCCTTTTCTGCAGTGGGGTACACTGGTATTCCACAGGGAATAACATCGGGGATGTCCTAAAGCAGTTCCTCAAGGGATGGGACGCACAGTAGCGGGCACAAGAACCCAGCATCCAAAGGAAGCATCCTGGGAGGCGGAAGTATCATATAGAACCCAATGAACTTGCTCACTGAGGACCACGTAGCTGCCTTGCACAACTGGTCAACGGACGCCCCACAGCGGGCCATCCAAGAAGGTCCAACAGACCGAGTAGAATGGGCCTTGATATCACCATTCTAATCCATCTGGCCAAGGTTTGCTTATTTGCAGGCCAGCTACGTTTGTGAAACCAAAAAGTACAAAAAGGGAATCTGACCTCCTGATAGAGGCAGTCCTTTCCACATATATATACGGAGAGCCCGTACCACATCCAAAGACCACTCTTTGTGGGACAAACCAGAAGAGACAAAGGGCGGAACCACAATCTCCTGATTAAGGTGAAAAGATGATACCACCTTAGGCAAATAACGTGGGCAAATTCTAAGAACTTCCCGGTCACGGTGAAAAATCAGAAAAGGTGGACGACAGGACAAAGCACCTAAGTCCAACACCCTCCTAACAGAGGCAATAGCCAACAGAAAAATTACCTTAACTGTAAGTCATTTAAGGTCCACAGACTCAAGAGGTTCAAATGGAGACTCTTGGAGGACATTCAGAACAACAGACAGATCCCATCGAGCCACAGGGGGAACATAGGGAGGCTGAATCCGAAAAACACCCTGAGTGAAAGTATGAACGTCGGGAAGAGATGCAATTTTCCTCTGAAACCATACCGACAAGGCAGAAATATGAACCTTGAGGGAGGCTAAACGAAGGCCAAAGTCCAAGCCTTGTTGTAGAAAAGCCAAAAGTCTGGAAGTCTAGGTGAAGTAAGAATTCCAGACCCTGTAATAAATCTGAGCCGAAGCCAGTTTACAGGCTTTCAACATAGTTTGAATGACCACCTCAGAGAAACCTTTGGCTCTCAGGAGTGATGCTTCAAGAGGCACACCTTCAAAGCCATTCTGGCCAGGTCCGGGTAGACACAAGTGCCCTGAACGAGGAGGTCTGGGCATTGAGGAAGTAGAAGAGTATCGAGAGACCCTGCAGGTCTGAGAACCAATGCCGTCTAGGCCACGCTGGAGCAACTAGAAGTAGCATTCCTCCTTCTTGCTTTAACTTTCGTATTACCCTGGGGAGGAGTGACACTGGACGGAACACATATGGCAGGCGAAAGTTCCATGGAATTGCAAATGCATCCACGAACGCCGCTTGAGGATACCTTGTCCTTGATCCGAAGACTGGAACCTTGTGATTGTGTCAAGACGCCATCAGGTCTACATCTGGTAGGCTGCACTTGTACACTAGGAGTTGAAAGACTTCTGGATGAAGATTCCATTCTCCGGCGTGCACGTCCTGATGATTGAGGAAGTCTTCATCCCAGTTGAGGACCCCCAGAATGAACACTGCTGATATAGCTGGCATATGGCATTCCGCCCACTGAAGTATTTTCGACACTTCCATCATTGTCATGCGGCTTCGAGTGCCACCTTGATGATTTATGTATGCCACTTTGGTGGCGTTGTCTGATTGTATTTGAACAGGCCTGTTTTGTAATAGAGTCAGAGCAGGTGTCAATGCATTGAACACTGCCCGCAAGTCCAGAATTTTTATCGGGAGGAGAGATTCCTCCCTGGTCCACCGACCCTGAAGAGAGTGTTGCTCCAACACCGTGCCACAACCTCGCAGACTGGTATCCGTTGTCAGTAGGACCCAGTTGGAGATCCAGAAGGGACGGCCCCTGCTCAACTGTTGGTCCTGTAGCCACCAGCTCAGTGACAGACGAACCTCCGGAGTCAAGGAGGACATTTGAGACCTGATCCGGTGAGGCAGGCTATTCCACTTGGAAAGGATTAACCATTGCAGAGGGCGGAAATTAAATTGATCGTACTCTACCATGTCGAATGCTGACACCATGAGGCCTAGTACTTGCATCGCTGAGTGTATTGACACTCTCTGGTGAGTGAGGAAGTATCTGATCCTGTCCTATAGTTTCAGGACTTTCTCTGGAGACAAGAACAATCATTGGTTGTAACATAGTAACATAGTAACATAGTATCTGAGGTTGAAAAAAGACAATTGTCCATCGAGTTCAACCTATTTGTGGTGTCCTATGCATGATGATTTGACTAAAATTTCTGACTGATGCTGCTGTCAGCCATTGCATTTTATCCCTATTTATAGTAACTATAATGCATGACTATGCACCATACCCCTGGATATCCTTTTCCAATAGGAATTTATCTAACCCATTCTTAAAGGTGTTGACAGATTCCGCCATTACAACTCCCTCGGGCAGGGAATTCCAAACACGTATTGTCCTTACCGTGAAAAAGCCTTTACGCCTTATTGTGCGGAATCTCCTCTCCTCTAACCTGAGCGAGTGTCCACGAGTCCTCTGTGTTGATCTAACCAAAAACAGGTCCCGCCCAAGCTCTGTGTATTGTCCCCTTATATATTTGTAGATGTTGATCATATCCCCTCTTAGTCTCCGCTTTTCCAATGTAAACATGCCTAGTCTTTCAAGCCTTTCCTTGTATTCCATCGTCTCCATGCCCTTAATTAGTTTGGTCGCCCTCCTCGGTACCTTTTCAAGCTCCAGGATATCCTTTTTGTAGTACGGTGCCCAGAACTGTACACAGTATTCAAGGTGTGGCCTCACTAGTGATTTATATAACGGGAGTATAATACTCTCGTCCCTAGCATCAATACCCCGTTTTATGCATGCTAATATCTTATTAGCCTTCTTTGCTGCAGTCCTACTTTGGATACTACTTCTTAGCTTGCTATCTATGAGGACACCTAAGTCCTTTTCCAGTACAGAATCCCCTAATTTTACCCCATTTAGTAGGTAGGTGTAATTTTTGTTCTTGTTACCACAGTGCATTACCTTACACTTGTCTGTGTTGAAGCGCATTCTCCATTTGGCTGCCCATGCTTCTAATTTAACTAAGTCGTTCTGAAGAGACTCGGCATCCTCCTCTGTATTTATAGCCTTACACAATTTGGTATCATCTGCAAAAATTGACACCATGCTCTCTAGACCTTCTGTTAGGTCGTTAATGAAAATATTGAACAATAGCGGTCCTAATACTGAGCCTTGCGGCACACCACTTAGCACTTCAGTCCAAGTTGAAAAAGATCCATTAACCACAACGCGCTGCTTCCTATTATCTAACCAGTTTTTGACCCAAGTGCATATTGTGCTTCCTAGCCCTGATTCTTGTAGCTTGTATATAAGTCTCATGTGTGGTACAGTATCGAACGCTCTGGCAAAGTCTAAAAAGATTACATCCACGTCTTTACCCTGATCTAGGTTTACGCTTACTGTTTCATAAAAGCCAAGTAAGTTGGTTTGACAGGATCTGTCCTTCATAAACCCATGTTGATTCCTTTTAATGACCTTATTGGTTTCAAGGAACTTCTGAATACTATCTCTTAGAATACCTTCCAATACTTTCCCCACTATAGATGTAAGACTAACTGGTCTATAATTACCTGGTTCAGCTTTACTTCCCTTTTTGAATATAGGCACTACTTCCGCTATACGCCAGTCTTTGGGAACCATACCTGATATAACTGAATCCTCAAAGATCAAAGATAGTGGTTTTGCCAGTTCAGAGTGAAGCTCCATTAGAACCCTTGGATGAATACCATCGGGCCCTGGTGATTTATTAATCTTTAAATGTTTTAATCTGTCACAGACTACTTCCTCGCTTAAATAAGTACCTATCAGTGTGATATTGTCATTATTGAGATTGTGTGTCAGTCCCTGAATTGGGTCCTCTCTAGTGAATACTGTTGAAAAAAACTCATTTAGTGTGTCCGCTATGTCATTATCATTTTTGCTTAAGACTCCCAACTTGTCTTTCAAAGGGCCTATACTCTCCTTTTTTAATCTCTTGCTATTAATGTATTTAAAGAATTTTTTGGGATTCGCTTTGCTTTCCTTTGCTACTAGTTTTTCAGTTTCTACTTTAGCCGCTCTTATTTCCTTTTTGCAATTTTTGTTACATTCCTTATATTGCTGAAATGACTCTGCATCCCTGTCAGATTTGTATTTTTTAAATGCTCTCCTTTTCTTGCCCATAAGTTCCTTAATCTTTTTGTTAAGCCACATCGGTTTATGATTTTTATTCCCTTTTTGCTACTCATAGGAATATATTTGAGTGTATTTTTAGCTAGCAGGAATTTTAGTACCTCCCATTTCTCCGTAGTATTTTTTCCTAAAAACAAACCTTCCCATTCAATATCCCTGAAAAATACCCTCATCATTTCAAAGTTGGCTTTGCTAAAGTTTAAAGTCCTAGTTGAGCCAGTATAGGGCTGTTTGTAGAAACTGATATTGAATGTGACCATATTGTGGTCGCTGTTTCCTATGGGTTCCCCTACTATAATACCCGATACCAAATCCTGATTGTTTGTTAATACCAGGTCTAAGATTGCATTGTACCTAGTTGGTTCCTCAATTAGTTGGACTAGGTAGTTATCATTTAGTGTGTTTAAAAACATACTGCCCCTAGCAGTATCACATGAATCGTTTTTCCAGTTTGTCTCTGGATAGTTAAAATCTCCCATCACTACTATGTCTCCTACTCCTGCTGCTTTTTCAATTTGCTTTAGTAACAATTCATCATCAGATGCGTTGATACCAGGCGGCCTATAGCATACACCCAATATTAACTTTTTTGTTCCTTTTTCCCCGCATGCAATTTCTACCCATAATGTCTCAACAGTGTCTACAGTCCCCTCCTGACGATCTTCCCATATATTAGGTTGTGTGTGTGTCCAGCAATACCCCCAGGTGCACCATGCTCTGAGCAGGGCCCAACAAGGACTTCTTCCAGTTGAGGAGCCACCCGTGGGCTTGTAGGAATTGGACTGTCAGTTCCATATGACTGAGGAGAACCTCTGGGGAGTTCACCAGGATGAGCAAGTTGTCCAGATACGGCATGATCCTGACACCCTGACGGCGGAGAAGAGCCATCATGACTGCCATGACCTTGGTGAAGATCCGAGGAGCTGTGGTCAGTCTGGAAGCAGGCTGACGGGTGGCCCAAGATTGCTTAAACTTGGGCTTGGTGGTTTTGGAAGTACAAGCCTGTCTCGGGTACGCTTTACCTGGAGGTCGAAAGGAACGAAAAGTGGTACTCTTAGCCTTCGGAGCAGAAGGATTAGTACTTGGGAGAAATGCAGTCTTGGCTGTTGCCAAGTCAGTCACAATCTTGTTCAGATCCTCCCCAAACAGTATGTCTCCCTTAAAAGGGAGCACCTCCCAGGTCTTTTTGGAGTCCAGGTCCACTTTCCAGGACCTTAACCACAAAATCCGGCGAGCCAGGATAGACGTAGTAGAAGCCTTGGCTGCCATTACACTTGCATCAGAGGCCACCTCCTGAATATAGTGAGAGGCTGTGGTAATATACGACAGATATTGTCTGGCAGTGTCAGAAAAATGTAGAGGTAGCTCATCCTCAATTGCCTGAACCCATGCTTCAATAGCTTTTGCAGCCCAAGAGGCTGCCATATTGGGTCTATGCACAGCACCGGTAAGTGTAAGTGTGTGACAGTCGTGACAGGCAGAGTAGAAGACACCACTAGACATGAGAGTATCCCACTTGTTACTCAACTCCGCAGGGATAGGATAACAAGCCAACATCATTTTAGACAGGGAAAATTTCTTTCCTGGAGATGACCAGGATTCCTGGCGTATGTCAATTAAGAGATCAGACTGAGGTAAAACTACATTAGCAACCTTCTGACGTTTAAACTTATCAGGTTTCTTAGACGTATCAGGAGGTTCAGTCTCATCATTAATTTGGAGAATCAGCTTGATAGCCTCCACTAGTTTAGGAACATCAACTTGAGTTGTAGATTCCTCATCAGAAACAACTGTATCAGTGTCTGACAGATTAGTATAATCCCCATCCTCATCGGAAGAATCATCCGCAATATTAGTGGATTATGAGGAAGAAATGGCCCGCTTAGATGACCCTTTGGTCCCAGCAGGGCGAGGGTTAGGCTTTTGTTTAACCAAGGACCGATTTAATTGCTGTAACTGGGTTGACAAAGTATCCGCCCATGGTGGATTAACTACAGGAACAATATGTGGCTGTACTGGTACAAGAGGTCCCACAGGGGGCGTAAATCATGTTACAAGCGTAGTCAGCATATTTGAAAATGCAGCCCAAGGTGGATCTTAATTTTCAACAGGTGCTGCGGGCTGCCTGGAAGGTGCAGGGCACCCAGTACCTGAACCATCAGCTGAAATCTTTCCCTCAGGTAAATCCGAGGCGTCAGCACTGCATGATGCAGGAGCGTCAGCGTATTTCCCGCCCTGAGTAGCAGACATTATTGGGAATGTAGCCTTAGTGCGTAACAGTACAATATAGGCCAGTGATGGCTAACTTTCACACTCCAGCTGTTGTTGAACTACACATCCCAGCATGCCCTGCATCAACTTTAGCATGGCCAAATAGCAAAATTGTAGCAGGGCATGCTGGGATGTGTAGTTCAACAACAGCTGGAGTGTCAAGGTTAGCCATCACTGAAATAGGCAGACAAATACAATACCAGCAACAACAAAAAAAAACCTGTGTTATGTGACCATAAATGCAGGGCACAAACAGAGGATTTAAGTGGTGTGAGGTGACTGAAACCCCCAGTGAAAAATACAAAACAGTATATCCTGTGGAATACTATATGATATATGAGACCCTGACGCACTTAGCCCCCCAGGGTACAGAATATAGTGATAGCAATATGTGTGATACACAGAATAGAATCCACAGAGCAGCTATAGGCACACACAGTCGGTACAATGCAGAAATTATTAAATAGAAACAATAAGACTGCAGGACTAGTAAATCTACATATGAATATGTATGTATACAGAGATAAAAATGCACAGTAAACACTGGATGTATATCACAGAATACTTGTACTAAATATTCCTATAGCAGTATACTTGTTCATAACTAACACTGTCTAGAATGACATGTAGAATACTTAAGTGTCTGTAAATGCACAGTGCTGATGAGGCAGGCGGTTTTACAGAGGAGACAGTACCCAGCAGTCCCAGGATCAGCGCAGCTCTGTGAAATGTCACCCAAATGCTGACAGGGATTGAGGGAGAGAGAGAGATGCAGCTCCAGGGTGGGAACACCAGCAGTAGATGGAGCCCGGAGCTGGGGGAGGGGCTACAGGTCAGCGCCTTATCCCCTCTGCTGGACTTCACCACCGGGTACTGTGGAGCCTGCAACAAACGGATTTTAGTAAATCTGCCCTGTGCTCCCTGCCCTGGTGGATATAGTGGGGTCCCTGAGCAGTACAGTGTCCAGGCCAGCGTCGCGACCCGTCTCCTGGGTCCGCAACTGGATCGCGATTTTACCGGCGGGTCCCACCTGGGGGACCCTCTTACCTCCCTGTTGTTGTAGCCACGCGATCCAGGAGATCAGCAGCGGTGGTGTGCCTAGAAACCAGTGCGTCCCCGCTGCAAGTACCCAGGAACCAGGCCGCGGGAGTATGCAGCGCCGTTGAGGGAGGTGATGGAGCCGCAGCACAGCATGTCAGAATGACATAAAAGTGCTGCGGCCCTTGAAGTCTTCTAAAAAAAGATCTTTTCAGGGCTGCCTAGCGCAGCCCCCTATTAGTGACCTGCACTGCAGGCACCAACTTACAAACTGAGCTCCAGTGCCTGGAGGCGGGGCTATAGAGGAGGCGGTGCAGTGCATCCTGGGAACAGTCAAAGCTTTAGCCTGTTGGTGCCTCTGATCAAGATCCAACTCTACACCCCAATGTTATTCCCGGTGGAATACCAGTGTACCCCACTGCAGAAAAATATTATTTTTTTTAATCACACAATGTGGTTAATGTTTCCTATTTATTTTTAAGTGTATATTAGGATAATAAATAGTGAATGTAAATGTGTTTAGAGAAAGAAAAAAACCATTTAACACTTTCTCTCTCCCCCAACCTAACACTATCTCCCAACTTCTTCTTGCCCCTCTACTGTCTCACTATAGCACTGCCCCTCACTCTCTCCTGTGCATCTCTGACACTGGTGGGTAAGGTCAAACATCATTCCAACTGTTATTACATTCAAACGTGTTTTTAATCAGCAGTTGATTTTATTATATAAATGTGAACTTCTAAAATCTGGGCTCTGTGATCATTTTAAATGGACAGGGATGACACCAAGGTTAAAGTTTGTATATGACACTAAAATGAAGTATAGTATGAGTGGTAATGTACTCATAAATGGATGGATATACATTGGGCTGTATATCAGAGGGACTAAAACAATTTCCCACCTTGATTACCCTGTGGACTTTAGCCAGCTCTGCACAATTCTAAGAAAATATACAGTTATACTTGCAGACTTTTTACCCAGGCCCCCCGAGAAAAGCATAAGGGTGTACTGGTGCTTTGAATCACTTTGGCACAGCCCCGCCCATTGCTGTACAATTTACAGTATTATAAAAAAAATATTCAACGTAAGCTAAAACAGCAAAGGAGTGAAGTCCAGGGGCAGTGAGTCCTAGGAGGATGTGTAAAGTGCAGCTGGTGTGTAAGAGAAGTTGGTAAAGAGAACAGGAGGGTCCTGCTCATGGAGCTTAGTCTTAAGAGAAGGCGGAAGAAAAATGGAAGTCCTAAGAAGTGAGCCAGTGTAAGGGGAGCTAAATGTGGGAAGCAGCAGTGGGAGAGTTGGAGGGTACAAGAAAATGAGGTAAACTACATGGTGATATGGCTAAGTGGTGAAATTACTGTACATGGGTTTTCAGTAGCAATGTGGATAGTGTGGTAATTCACTATGGGCGCTGGAATGTTATATTTGAAATATATGTTTATTTAGCACATGAAGCATAAAAGACGAGACAAAACAACAATTAAGTAAAAAAAGATTAAGCTGAAAACATGTTATGCACAGCAAAAATAATAGATAATCCTCATGTTAACCAAAATGGCACTTGGTAAAATACTGAGAATTTTTTGAATGGAGGAGATAAGAGCGAGTTTGAAGGAAGAGCGCAAAATTCCAGTGTGTAGGAATAGAGGAAGAGGAGGCAGAAGATAAAATAAGGGAAAGGACTTTGTCACCCATGGTGGGTCAGAGGAAGCACAAGGGTAGATGGCAGAAGGGAGGGGACAGTGGCATGGTAGGGGTGGCAGACGAGTGAATGAAGGAGGAGATTTTGTGACAGATGGCCTCTATTTTGGAGGTGAAAAAGGAGGTAATATCAATGGCAGTAAGAGAGAATGTGAGCGGAGAAGGGTGTGTGTGTGTGTGTGTGTGTGTGTGTGTGTGTGTGTGTGTGTGTGTGTGTGTGAAAGATTTTGTTGACTATGGGAAAGAGGTGGTAGGAATAGGAAGACTGAGAAAAGATGAGAAACGTGAAGGAGTGCTTAGACAGGGAGAGCGCAGAGCTGTAGGAAAAAAGGATGAACTTGAAGTTAAGAAGGTCCACCAAGGAATGAGAGTTCCTCCAGTGGCTTTCAGCAATGCATATCATTTTTGAAGGAACGGAGTATAGATGTGTCCTTATACAGCATTGCTGCAGTCTTGCTAAACAGCCCCTCTCAGTGCGCCATGTGCTAGCGTTGGGCACCTTTTTTTTTGCTGCAGGACGTACCAGAAGTCTATGCTGATTAATTTGATATGCAACACTTGTATACAGTATATACTGTATGCAGGGCTGTTTCTAGCCAATTTGACTCCCAGTGCGAGATTTAAAAATGCGCCCCCCCATGACATAAAAAAATGTGCCCCCCCCCACACACCTAGATTAAAAACAACAACTTGCGCGCGCACCCGGCAAAGGGGGCGTGGCCTCATCTAAATGGGCGTCGTCTCATTTAAATGGGCATGGCCTCGTCTGAAAAGACTACCTCACAATCCAGTTTTTGACCCTATTCCAACAGATCACGACCACCACGGAAAAAAAAATTCTACCATAATAAGCCCCACACAGTAATGCCCCCTGCACCATATTATGCCACACACCGCAATGCCCTTGATACATTAAATCCCCACACTACGGCAGGCAAGAGTCCCCATTTCACACATTACGGCAGGTGTCCCCATTTTACACATTGAGAGAGAGAGAATACTTACAGAGGCGATTACCGCTCTTCGGCCCGCCTCACCAGTCGCTCCTCGTGCCGGCCTTTCCCTCTTCCTAACTTGGATCCCCCTCTGTACTCCACTCGGGGGGTGTTTCACGGAGTGATGGGGTTGAGTCGTGACGTAACGACGCAACCGTGTCATTCCGTGAAACTCCGCCCCCCGAGCGGGTTACTCGGGGAGAAATAGGAGGGGGAAGCAGGGAGCCACAGTTAGTGCCGCGGCGGGCGCCCAGTGCGGTTGCACTGCTCGCCTGCCCCAAGAAACGGCCCTGACTGTATGTGCGACTGAGTCTCTGAATCTATATATGAAGTGTTGCAATGTAGCAGCTACAGCTTTTTTCCAATACAAGTTTGTGCTCCATATACAGACTCAGTCCCACACAACAGATTAGTCGTGTTATGACAAAGACGCATTTTCAGCAAAAAAAGATGCCTGACACTAACATAGTTGCACAGGACCTGGTTGCTCACTTGCGTAAGTGCCAAGGTTGGGTCTTGGAACGGCAAAGAGGGACAGAAGGGGTATGGCGGGGGAAGGGCAGCAGAGTTGAGATTGGAGGTGAGGTTACAATGCCACGAACTTGAACATTCTGCAGTGGGGGCAGGGCCTCGATAATGCTATTTACAATCACGCTACTGTATATAGGAAACTGCCAAAACTCCCTACAAGTCCAGGAGAGCTCCACAAAACCTAATAGTCTTCCTGACTTTCTGGAAGTGTGGGCACATAGGTTTATGGGCAAATAGATCAAGCAGTGATTGATTCTTGTATCTGTATAACTTCTATTTATTTTTTCAATTATGGCCAGTGACCAATTTTCTTGCAGTTTCGTACTGTTTATTAACTTTTAATGAATAGTGCACTAACCAATTACCTACTTTCTCAGGAAGAGAGGATAAGAATTCCCTACGCACACTGCAAGCTTCTATTAAACATTTCAGTACATAATAATTCACTAACTTCTCACAGGGAGAACATTTAAATAAATGGCGGTGGTAGAAGAAAACACGACTGTATAATATAGTAGCAATATGGCTTAACCAAGTCAATCTATTTCTATAAAACAAGTCACTATGCATTATAGAACACAGTAAAACATCTAATGAAATCAACTATGCTGAAAAAGTTTTCTCAAGTAGAAACGCATTTAAATTCTGTTTTATATGCTAATGAATACGGCTGCCTATTTGATGCAGTACTTTATCTTGTATTTTCTTTATTTTAATAGCTGAAATTTGATTTTCCCTTTTTGGCAATTGTAATGAATCTAATTTATTTAATATCCGACCGATACAAGATGTATAGTAAATTAAATGAAACACACCACATACATGCCATACCACATGGAATACTCCTTTACAGACAGAGGAGGCTATTTACATTACTGAAGGGATCGATCAGGGCTGTATTTAACATACAGGCATATCAGGCTTCTGCCTGGGGCAGCACAGTTCAAAGGGGAAGCATGGAAATGGTTTTATTTATTACCTTTATTTTCCCTTTTGCATAATGGCCATTAATTATGAATGAATTATATTTACGGTAAAAATAATAACAGTGGAGGAGGGTGAGGAGGGATGGAGGGTATGGGGGTGAAATAAGAAAGTGGCAAGCACAACAGGATAGACTTTTGTTCACTTTAAAAAGTTTTTATATCCATGTTTCAATGAACAATATAATAGCAGGTATGTTAGTTCTAACTGCTCCAGGAGGAGACAGAATAGAGTACACAGGGGATGGGTGTGGGATGATAGATAGACAGTGTCTAGTTAGACAGTCGATAGATAGACACCACATGTTAAATAGTCCAAAAACATGTAACATTTTTAAAAAACCTGTGTCTACCTTTTTTATGTCGACCTTTAACCCTGTCGACCTTTTGTATTGTCTACCTTTCTTCATGCCGACCTTTTGACCCTGTCGACCTTTTGACTCTGTCAACCTAATGTTTGTCTAACATATGGTGTCTATCAATTGACTGTCTAACTAGACCAGGGTTGGGGAACTTTTTTTCTACCAAGGGCCATTTGTACGTTTATAAAATCCTTCGGGGGCCATACAAAAATGATCAACTTAAAAATTAGCCTGCCCCCAGTAGATATGCCCCCAGTAATTATGCCCCCATTAGATATACCCCCAGTCAGTTGTTATGCCCCAGTAGATATGCCCCCAGTCACTTGTTATGCCCCATTAGCTATGCCCCCTAGTAGTGCCGCTTACACACACACATTAAAAGAAAAAAATACCCACAATACTCAGCAGCCCCGCTCCTGCTTCCAGACCGTTGCCCTCCGTCTGGCTCCTCGCTCCTCAGAACTATTGGAGAGACGTCATGACATCTCTCCCATAGCACAGCAGCACACGCACACTGCCAGAGCCGGAAGCCGGAGCTCAAGAGTGAGCTCCTGCCTCCGGCTGCTGCTGGGGGGAAGAAGCCGGGTGCCTGCTTGTAACAAAATCTCAGGGGCGCCCGGCATCTCCCTCGGTTAGGTGAGCCGGCCCGGATCAAGTGGCTCTATGGGCCTCATACGGCCCGCGGGCCTGAGGTTCCCCACCCCTGAACTAGACACTATCATCCAGATACCCAGGGGATATACTGTACAGTAACTAAAACATTTTCGTACTTCTCCAAGCACTGAGCTGAGTGTACATGAGTATGGCCGGCAGGGCCGTAACTAGGTGTGTGCGGAGGGGGCACCGCACATAGCGCTGCAGGGTAGGAGGTGCACTTGTCAGTTATCTGTTTTAATTACTTTCACTTGCAGCTTCCCTCCTTTTTGAAGACCAGCATCTCCTGACCGTCCCTGTCTCCTAACCTGACCCCTTCTGTTGCTAATACGACATTAATGAACTTAACTTGAGATTTCTTTGTTATTCAGTCACACTGTCCTTTATTACATTCCAAGATGCTGACATACCCGGGATTCGAACCCATTGCCTGTGGCATTGCAGCCAGACAAGTTATTCATTGCGCTATCTGTCTTTTCATAGAAAGGTAGATAATTCTGAGCTATATAATTCTAACTATTTGAATCTTACCTTGTACGTTGTGAATAAATTATCAGCATTGTGGCTGAGCAGATCTATGTAGTGTGTGGCTGCAAGAGATTGGATGTGTGGCTGCACACTACATAGATCTGCTCAATTGCAGTGCTGATTAGTTATTTACAAAGTACCAGTAGCTTCATGTAGTGTTCATAGTTTTTATGCAGAATCAAATAGCTCAATGTGTAGGGCGTTTGATTAGAATGCAACAGGTTATAGGTTTGAACCCTGGGTATGGCAGTATATTGAAATGTGTTATTTAATAGAGGGTATTGTAACTGAATAACAACGAGCTCTCAAGTTAAGTGCATGAATGTGGTACACAGAGGATTTGTGTCCAAATCCATTTTCTTGCAGTGGTCTATAAATGTGTGTATTATAAAAATGTGGGAAAGTGCATCATAGCATGGGCTTTCTCTGGTATTTCGTGTCATGCCCCTTTCCTACGAGGCATGCGCCTTATGTCCCTATTGGAAAAAATAAGAATTTACTTACCGATAATTCTATTTCTCGGAGTCCGTAGTGGATGCTGGGGTTCCTGAAAGGACCATGGGGAATAGCGGCTCCGCAGGAGACAGGGCACAAAAAGTAAAGCTTTCCGATCAGGTGGTGTGCACTGGCTCCTCCCCCTATGACCCTCCTCCAAGTCTCAGTTAGGTACTGTGCCCGGACGAGCGTACACAATAAGGGAGGAATTTTGAATCCCGGGTAAGACTCATACCAGCCACACCAATCACACCGTACAACTTGTGATCAAACCCAGTTAACAGTATGATAACAGAGGAGCCTCTGAAAGATGGCTTCCTAAACAATAACCCGAATTAGTTAACAATAACTATGTACAATTATTGCAGATAATCCGCACTTGGGATGGGCGTCCAGCATCCACTACGGACTCCGAGAAATAGAATTATCGGTAAGTAAATTCTTATTTTCTCTATCGTCCTAGTGGATGCTGGGGTTCCTGAAAGGACCATGGGGATTATACCAAAGCTCCCAAACGGGCGGGAGAGTGCGGATGACTCTGTAGCACCGAATGAGAGAACTCCAGGTCCTCCTTAGCCAGAGTATCAAATTTGTAAAATTTTACAAACGTGTTCTCCCCTGACCACGTAGCTGCTCGGCAAAGTTGTAATGCCGAGACCCCTCGGGCAGCCGCCCAAGATGAGCCCACCTTCCTTGTGGAGTGGGCCTTTACAGATTTAGGCTGTGGCAGGCCTGCCACAGAATGTGCAAGTTGGATTGTGCTACAGATCCAACGAGCAATCGTCTGCTTAGACGCAGGAGCACCCATCTTGTTGGGTGCATACAATATAAACAACGAGTCAGATTTTCTGACTCCAGCTGTCCTTGCAATATATATTTTTAATGCTCTGACAACGTCCAGTAACTTGGAGTCCTCCAAGTCACTTGTAGCCGCAGGCACTACAATAGGCTGGTTCAGATGAAATGCTGACACCACCTTAGGGAGAAAATGCGGACGAGTCCGCAGTTCTGCCCTGTCCGAATGGAAAATCAGATATGGGCTTTTGTAAGATAAAGCTGCCAGTTCTGACACTCTCCTGGCCGAAGCCAGGGCTAGTAACATGGTCACTTTCCATGTGAGATATTTTAAATCCACCTTTTTTAGTGGTTCAAACCAATGAGATTTTAGAAATTCCAAAACCACATTGAGATCCCACGGTGCCACTGGAGGCACCACAGGAGGCTGTATATGCAGCACTCCCTTAACAAAAGTCTGGACTTCAGGAACTGAAGCCAATTCTTTTTGAAAGAAAATCGACAGGGCCGAAATTTGAACCTTAATAGATCCCAATTTGAGACCCATAGACAATCCTGATTGCAGGAAATGTAGGAATCGACCCAGTTGAAATTCCTCCGTCGGAGCACTCCGATCCTCGCACCACGCAACATATCTTCGCCAAATGCGGTGATAGTGTTGCACGGTTACTTCCTTCCTTGCTTTAATCAAAGTAGGAATGACTTCTTCCGGCATGCCTTTTTCCTTTAGGATCCGGCGTTCAACCGCCATGCCGTCAAACGCAGCCGCGGTAAGTCTTGAAACAGACAGGGACCCTGCTGAAGCAAGTCCCTCCTTAGAGGTAGAGGCCACGGATCTTCCGTGATCATCTCTTGAAGTTCCGGGTACCAAGTCCTTCTTGGCCAATCCGGAACCACTAGTATCGTTCTTACGCCTCTTTGCCGTATAATTCTCAATACTTTTGGTATGAGAGGCAGAGGAGGAAACACATACACCGACTGGTACACCCAAGGCGTTACCAGCGCGTCCACAGCTATTGCCTGCGGATCTCTTGACCTGGCGCAATACCTGTCCAGTTTTTTGTTGAGGCGAGACGCCATCATGTCCACCATTGGTCTTTCCCAACGGGTTACCAGCATGTGGAAGACTTCCGGATGAAGTCCCCACTCTCCCGGGTGAAGGTCGTGTCTGCTGAGGAAGTCTGCTTCCCAGTTGTCCACTCCCGGGATGAACACTGCTGACAGTGCTATCACATGATTCTCTGCCCAGCGAAGAATCCTTGCAGCTTCTGCCATTGCACTCCTGCTTCTTGTGCCGCCCTGTCTGTTTACATGGGCGACTGCCGTGATGTTGTCCGACTGGATCAACACCGGTTTTCCTTGAAGCAGAGGTTCTGCCTGGCTTAGAGCATTGTAGATTGCTCTTAGTTCCAGAATGTTTATGTGAAGAGACGTTTCCAGGCTCGTCCACACTCCTTGGAAGTTTCTTCCTTGTGTGACTGCTCCCCAGCCTCTCAGGCTGGCGTCCGTGGTCACCAGGATCCAATCCTGTATGCCGAATCTGCGGCCCTCCAATAGATGAGCACTCTGCAACCACCACAAAAGAGATACCCTTGTCCTTGGAGACAGGGTTATCCGCTGGTGCATCTGAAGATGCGACCCTGACCATTTGTCCAACAGATCCCTCTGGAAAATTCGTGCATGGAATCTGCCGAATGGAATTTCTTCGTAAGAAGCCACCATTTTTCCCAGGACTCTTGTGCATTGATGTACAGACACCTTTCCTGGTTTTAGGAGGTTCCTGACAAGCTCGGATAACTCCTTGGCTTTTTCCTCCGGGAGAAAAACCTTTTTCTGAACCTTGTCCAGAATCATCCCTAGGAACAGCAGACGAGTTGTCGGCATTAACTGGGATTTTGGAATATTCAGAATCCAGCCGTGCTGTTTTAGCACTTCTTGAGACAGTGCTAATCCCCTCTCTAGCTGTTCTCTGGACCTTGCCCTTATTAGGAGATCGTCCAAGTATGGGATAATTAATACGCCTTTTCTTCGAAGAAGAATCATCATCTCGGCCATTACCTTTGTAAAGACCCGAGGTGCCGTGGACAATCCGAACGGCAGCGTCTGAAACTGATAGTGACAGTTTTGTACAACGAACCTGAGGTACCCCTGGTGTGAGGGGTAAATTGGAACGTGGAGGTACGCATCCTTGATGTCCAAGGACACTATAAAGTCCCCTTCTTCCAGGTTCGCTATCACTGCTCTGAGTGACTCCATTTTGAACTTGAACTTCTTTATGTACAGGTTCAAGGACTTCAGATTTAGAATAGGTCTTACCGAGCCGTCCGGCTTCGGTACCACAAATAGAGTGGAATAATACCCCTTTCCCTATTGTAGGAGAGGTACCTTGACTATCACCTGCTGAGAGTACAGCTTGTGAATGGCTTCCAAAACCGTCTCCCTTTCTGAGGGGGACGTTGGTAAAGCAGACTTCAGGAAACGGCGAGGCGGATCTGTCTCTAGTTCCAACCTGTACCCCTGAGATATTATCTGCAGGATCCAGGGATCTACCTGTGAGTGAGCCCACTGCGCGCTGAAATTCTTGAGACGACCGCCCACCGCCCCCGAGTCCGCTTGAGAAGCCCCAGCGTCATGCTGAGGCTTTTGTAGAAGCGGGGGAGGGCTTCTGTTCCTGGGAAGGAGCTGCCTGTTGGTGTCTCTTCCCCCTTCCTCTGCCTCGTGGCAGATATGAATATCCCTTTGCTCTCTTGTTTTTAAAGGAACGAAAGGGCTGCGGTTGAAAAGTCGGTGTCTTTTTCTGTTGGGGAGTAGCTTGAGGTAAAAAGGTGGATTTCCCGGCTGTAGCCGTGGCCACCAAATCTGATAGACCGACTCCAAATAACTCCTCCCCTTTATACGGCAAAACTTCCATATGCCGTTTTGAGTCCGCATCGCCTGACCACTGTCGCGTCCATAAACTTCTTCTGGCCGAAATGGACATAGCACTTACCCGTGATGCCAGTGTGCAGATATCCCTCTGTGAATCACGCATATAAAGAAATGCATCCTTTATTTGCTCTAAAGACAGTAAAACATTGTCCCTATCCAGGGTATCAATATTTTCAATCAGGGACTCTGACCAAGCTACTCCAGCACTGCACATCCAGGCTGTCGCTATAGCTGGTCGTAGTATAACACCTGTATGTGTGTATATACTTTTTTGGATATTTTCCATCCTCCTATCTGCTGGATCTTTAAGTGCGGCCGTCTCAGGAGAGGGTAACGCCACTTGTTTAGATAAGCGTGTGAGCGCCTTGTCCACCCTAGGAGGTGTTTCCCAGCGCGCCCTAACCTCTGACGGGAAAGGGTATAAAGCTAATAACTTCTTTGAAATTAGCATCTTTTTATCGGGGGCAACCCACGCTTCATCACATACATCATTTAGTTCTTCTGATTCAGGAAAAACTATAGGTAGTTTTTTCACACCCCACATAATACCCTGTTTAGTGGTACCTGTAGTATCAGCTAAATGTAACGCCTCCTTCATTGCCAAAATCATATAACGTGTGGCCCTACTGGAAAATACGGTTGATTCGTCACCGTCGCCACTGGAATCAGTGCCTGTGTCTGGGTCTGTGTCGACCGACTGAGGCAAAGGGCGTTTTACAGCCCCTGACGGTGTTTGAGGCGCCTGGACAGGCACTAACTGATTGTCCGGCCGTCTCATGTCGTCAAACGACTGCTTTAGCGTGTTGACACTATCCCGTAATTCCATAAATAAAGGCATCCATTCTGGTGTCGACCCCCTAGGAGGTGACATCCCCATATTTGGCAATTGCTCCGCCTCCACACCAATATCGTCCTCATACATGTCGACACACACGTACCGACACACAGCAGACACACAGGGAATGCTCTTAACGAAGACAGGACCCCACTAGCCCTTTGGGGAGACAGAGGGAGAGTTTGCCAGCACACACCAAAAGCGCTATATATGACAGGGATAGCCTTATAATAAGTGCTCCCTGTATAGCTGCTTTTATAATATAATTTTTGCCACTATTTTGCCCCCCCTCTCTTGTTTTACCCTGTTTCTGTAGTGCAGTGCAGGGGAGAGACCTGGGAGCCGTCCTGACCAGCGGAGCTGTGTAAGGAAAATGGCGCTGTGTGCTGAGGAGATAGGCCCCGCCCCTTTTCCGGCGGGCTCGTCTCCCGCTCTTTAGTGTATTCTGGCAGGGGTTAAATATCTCCATATAGCCCCCGGAGGCTATATGTGAGGTCTTTTTTAGCCAAATAGGTTTTCATTTGCCTCCCAGGGCGCTCCCCTCCCAGCGCCCTGCACCCTCAGTGACTGCCGTGTGAAGTGTGCTGAGAGGAAAATGGCGCACAGCTGCAGTGCTGTGCGCTACCTTTAGAAGACTGAGGAGTCTTCTGCCGCCGATTCTGGACCTCTTCATGTTTCAGCATCTGCAAGGGGGCCGGCGGCGAGGCTCCGGTGACCATCCAGGCTGTACCTGTGATCGTCCCTCTGGAGCTGATGTCCAGTAGCCAAGAAGCCAATCCATCCTGCACGCAGGTGAGTTCACTTCTTCTCCCCTAAGTCCCTCGTTGCAGTGATCCTGTTGCCAGCAGGACTCACTGTAAAATAAAAAACCTAAGCTAAACTTTCTCTAAGCAGCTCTTTAGGAGAGCCACCTAGATTGCACCCTTCTCGGCCGGGCACAAAAATCTAACTGAGGCTTGGAGGAGGGTCATAGGGGGAGGAGCCAGTGCACACCACCTGATCGGAAAGCTTTACTTTTTGTGCCCTGTCTCCTGCGGAGCCGCTATTCCCCATGGTCCTTTCAGGAACCCCAGCATCCACTAGGACGATAGAGAAATGGGGAAGGGGATCGCAAATTCTCTCTCTGGCACAGGGCACCAAACAGTCTAGTTACGGCTCTGATGGCCGGTGCAGGGGTGTATGCACATTTCCGCTTTCAACTGAAGAGGCATCACTGGGCTGTATCTGGGCGTTCTCATGTAATTAAAGTTCAGTGATGGTAGGTTGGTGTAAGCATAAATAACTCTGTTTCGAAACTTATCATATACCATACCTCCCAACTGTCCCACACTGGGTGGGATAGTCCCTGTTTCAATGCCCCACCTGCAGTCTGCAATGTTCCGTGGGGAAGGGTGGGTGGAGTTGGGAGGAGCACTTTCACTGTTCCTCAGCATAGCAAAGCAGGTGGACAGATGTCATGCACATGTAGAACTTAGCCTGGGGACAGCTCAGCATCTCCAGGAGCAGAGGTGTCACTGGGTGTGATGTCACCCAATGTGCACTCTATATCCCCCTCATGCCCAATAAGGGGGTGTGACCCAACATAAAGGGGTGTGTCCTCACATGGAATCCAAATGACATCACTCCGGGGGCGTGCCCAGCATCTCTGCTGCCCCCGGAGACTAGTGCCTGCGCTGTTGACTCCTCCTCTGTAACAGGAGCTGAGCGCTGCAGGATAATGTCACACTGCAGCACCCGGATACTTTCACCGCAGAGGAGCCTCCGATGGTGACACCTGGGAACGGCCTGCACCCCCCGCACCCCCATAGTGATTCCACTGTCCAGAAGGGTATGGAACGGCCTTTAGGCTGACAGTAAAAAAATGTCGACAGTCAATAGGTCGACAGGGCAATGGTCGACACAGAATATGGTCGACGTGAATTTTTCACAATTCCCCCCCCACACACGCACACACTTTTGTAACTATTTAATAATTTACCATTCACGCAGACTATAATTGCGAAGCGAGCCATGCGAGAGGAAGCGGTACGCTAATTGGGGTTCCATGTGCTTGAAGGTAAAATTTGACACCTAAAAAACATGAAAATTTAACGTCGTCCTTTTCATGTGTATACCATTTCCGGTCGAACTTTTCATTGCATCGACCTTTTCCGCATGTCATCCTTGTTCGTGTCGGCCTTTGGGGATGCTGCAAGTGTGCACTGATGATGACGAATACTAGAAATCCAAGAGTATGCATAATGCGCATATAAATTTGCATATACAGATATACATACTTCTGTGTACACATTGAAGGAGGGCATATACACCCGATTTGTTTTCAACGTTGCATCAGGCCACAGTCTTTTAGTAATTGCTAGAAACACCCACAGACTGGTTAAGGTTTAGTTCTTGATTGAAAAGAATATGCTGTAAGGTAGCATCAGGGTTACAGTGGGGAGTACTGAGCCAAAGTTATATTACTACCCACGGAACAGACTTCATTCCCGGTGGCCAGCCCTTCGTGGGGAAGAGGGATAGGTCCAAGGCTGTTGGCATATTTATTTATTTTGACTGCAGGGGATAGGAACAGTGTTGATTCAGACCTGATCGCTGGGCTGCAAACTTTGCTGTCCTGCGTTTGGATAGTCGCCGCCCCCATGGGGAGTGTAAATTTGCTGTGCAAGTGTGCGGTCCCATGTGTACGCCGAGCTGCAAATATCCACTTTGTGCAGTGTGTGCGCAACCCAGGACTTACTCCTACAGTGCGATGAGAACAGGCTGATCGGGGCTGGAGCTGACGTCAGACACCCTTCCTGAAAACGCTTGGGAATGCCTGCATTTTTCAGGACACTCCCAATACATGCTCAGTTACCACCCACAAATGGCTTCCTTCTGTCAATCACCTTGCGAACGCCCATGCGATTGGATTTTTTGCACCATCCCCATGACCGGCGATGTCCTTTTTTGTTGTCCGATGTGCATGCGCATTGCGGTGCATACGCATGCGCAGTTTGTGTCTGATCGCCCGCTGTGCGAAAACGCACAGTGGCGATTAGTTCTGAATTACCCCCTATAACCGGGGATCTGTACGCGGGGGCATTTTAGTAATGTTTAAATTATATTTTGTGATACGTAAATGGCCAAAAGAGCTCACAATCTAAACCAGTTTTATGGTATTCTAGCAAACTGAAGACCCTATTTCAACACTTTCTATTTATACAGTATGGCAAAAATACATTTAGTCCAGTGAACGTATTAAATATTTACATAGGGAATGGGAGCACAAATGTGTTTTAAGTTTCTGCTGCAGAATTTCTTGAGCTTGGTGATTATCGCCCTTTGAGCATTCTTTAGTAAGTAGGGCTGATTTGTTTTACAAGTATCTGGGATGCAGAATGACTAATTAAACCTCCAATTTGTCCATTACACAGCTGAAGCAATTAAACTGCAAATTTCCACTAATGGAGCATAAATAAAAACAGTGAGTAAAATGTTATATTCCATATGTGGCGCAGTAATATAAAATAGGGCACTCTGCAATCTCCGTCTTCTGCACAGCACCACCCAGGATTACCTATAATTGCGCACTGACATTAGTAACCGTCGCTCCCCAGGTGCTGGCAACAGCGTTAATTAAGTGGCCGTAGGTGCTATTTCATAAGTCTTATGGGTATATATCATGCTGGTGGGAAAGTTTTCAGCCGTATTACTTTTAAACTATTTTCCTGATTTTAAATAACATTAATGGATGATAAAAAAAATGAATGAACTATTAAGGTATATATATATATATATATATATATATATATCAAAGCGTATGATTTGATTTGAATGAGTAAGACAATACAAATAACAAAAAAAGCATTTTCACAAATTTTAGGATTTTGGGAAATTTATAAAACCATAAGAACATAAGAACCAATCAAATTCTAGTTATCATTTTATAGAACTTACTATAATATGATAGCTAGAATTTGATTGGTTGATATGGGCAACCAATCAGTTGTCCCCTTTAGTCTACTGTAAGAGATGTGATATCTATGGCCAAGGGCGTAGCTACCATAGGTGCTGGCAGGGGTGTAATATGTCATGCCGGCGGTCGGGCTCCCATGCCGAGGGCATGGTGGCGCGCGCCACGCTATCTATTATCCCTCCAGGGGGGTCGTGGATCCCCAAGAGGGAGAAAAGCTGTTGGTATGCTGGCGGTTGGGATTCAGGCGCTGGTATGCTGGTCGTCGGGAGCCCGGCTGGCGGCAAACTGAAGACCACCTGCTGGCAGTGCAGCTGGTATGGGGCCCAGAGCTGAGAGAGGCCCACCTTCCCTGTCAAAGTTCCATGTTTTATATACATTGGGTGGTACGTAGGGGTCCTTTCAAACATTTTTCTTGGGGCCTGCAAGGTATGCTTCTGGACCTGCTCATTGTAGTGTGGTATAACATGAACTGGAAGGCACTTTAATGTTATATAATATGAACCGGGGCACTGTAATGAGGCAAAATATGAGCAGGAAGCACTATATATCATAATGTGAATTGGGTGTAATGTGCGGCATAATGTGTACTGGCAGCTCTGAAATGTGACATACGGTGAACTTAAGCACTACTGCGATTCATAAAAGAAAGAGAGGGGTTTCTGTGGGTGGGTGTGTATGCATATATCCATGTATTTGTAATATGTATATATATATATATATATATATATATATATTAACAGGAAAAAATGTATGAGCGCAAAGGACAAGGAAAGGTTAAAAGTCCCGTGGAACTACAAGTCCCAGGCTGAACAAGAATCAACAGTTTCTCACAATCACTGACACCCAGTCTCACTGGTCGATTAGTCTTTATCAGTGTGCACCTCTGGGATTTCCAGCTGTCGCTTCCCCACCAGTGACCCGATTCCGGACGGGTAATGATCCTGCCGAGAAATTTTGAAAGAAGCAGGGAGCGCCAATAGTGCATTAAAAGTGTAACAATTTATTTATAACACATCCAAATACGATGATCAAATAAAACCCGTACCATAAAAGGCGGTTAAACCACCGCTTGTATAACCAGCATGAAATTATCCCACAATACAACTCAGCATACGTGATTCAGTATCCATACGTCAGACCACGCCCATACTAGAGATGAGCGCCTGAAATTTTTCGGGTTTTGTGTTTTGGTTTTGGGTTCGGTTCCGCGGCCGTGTTTTGGGTTTGAACGCGTTTTGGCAAAACCTCACCGAATTTTTTTTGTCGGATTCGGGTGTGTTTTGGATTCGGGTGTTTTTTTCCAAAAAACCTAAAAAACAGCTTAAATCATAGAATTTGGCGGTCATTTTGATCCCAAAGTATTATTAACCTCAAAAACCATAATTTCCACTCATTTTCAGTCTATTCTGAATACCTCACACCTCACAATATTATTTTTAGTCCTAAAATTTGCACCGAGGTCGCTGTGTGAGTAAGATAAGCGACCCTAGTGGCCGACACAAACACCGGGCCCATCTAGGAGTGGCACTGCAGTGTCACGCAGGATGGCCCTTCCAAAAAACCCTCCCCAAACAGCACATGACGCAAAGAAAAAAAGAGGCGCAATGAGGTAGCTGTGTGAGTAAGATTAGCGACCCTAGTGGCCGACACAAACACCGGGCCCATCTAGGAGTGGCACTGCAGTGTCACGCAGGATGTCCCTTCCAAAAAACCCTCCCCAAACAGCACATGACGCAAAGAAAAAAAGAGGCGCAATGAGGTAGCTGTGTGAGTAAGATAAGCGACCCTAGTGGCCGACACAAACACCGGGCCCATCTAGGAGTGTCACTGCAGTGTCACGCAGGATGTCCCTTCCAAAAAACCCTCCCCAAACAGCACATGACGCAAAGAAAAAAAGAGGCGCAATGAGGTAGCTGTGTGAGTAAGATAAGCGACCCTAGTGGCCGACACAAACACCGGGCCCATCTAGGAGTGGCACTGCAGTGTCACGCAGGATGTCCCTTCCAAAAAACCCTCCCCAAACAGCACATGACGCAAAGAAAAAGAAAAGAAAAAAGAGGTGCAAGATGGAATTGTCCTTGGGCCCTTCCACCCACCCTTATGTTGTATAAACAAAACAGGACATGCACACTTTAACCAACCCATCATTTCAGTGACAGGGTCTGCCACACGACTGTGACTGATATGACGGGTTGGTTTGGACCCCCCCCAAAAAAGAAGCAATTAATCTCTCCTTGCACAAACTGGCTCTACAGAGGGAAGATGTCCACCTCATCATCACCCTCCGATATATCACCGTGTACATCCCCCTCCTCACAGATTATCAATTCGTCCCCACTGGAATCCACCATCTCAGCTCCCTGTGTACTTTGTGGAGGCAATTGCTGCTGGTCAATGTCTCCGCGGAGGAATTGATTATAATTCATTTTAATGAACATCATCTTCTCCACATTTTCTGGATGTAACCTCGTACGCCGATTGCTGACAAGGTGAGCGGCGGCACTAAACACTCTTTCGGAGTACACACTTGTGGGAGGGCAACTTAGGTAGAATAAAGCCAGTTTGTGCAAGGGCCTCCAAATTGCCTCTTTTTCCTGCCAGTATAAGTACGGACTGTGTGACGTGCCTACTTGGATGCGGTCACTCATATAATCCTCCACCATTCTATCAATGTTGAGAGAATCATATGCAGTGACAGTAGACGACATGTCCGTAATCGTTGTCAGGTCCTTCAGTCCGGACCAGATGTCAGCATCAGCAGTCGCTCCAGACTGCCCTGCATCACCGCCAGCGGGTGGGCTCGGAATTCTGAGCCTTTTCCTCGCACCCCCAGTTGCGGGAGAATGTGAAGGAGGAGATGTTGACAGGTCGCGTTCCGCTTGACTTGACAATTTTGTCACCAGCAGGTCTTTCAACCCCAGCAGACTTGTGTCTGCCGGAAAGAGAGATCCAAGGTAGGCTTTAAATCTAGGATCGAGCACGGTGGCCAAAATGTAGTGCTCTGATTTCAACAGATTGACCACCCGTGAATCCTTGTTAAGCGAATTAAGGGCTCCATCCACAAGTCCCACATGCCTAGCGGAATCGCTCCGTGTTAGCTCCTCCTTCAATGTCTCCAGCTTCTTCTGCAAAAGCCTGATGAGGGGAATGACCTGACTCAGGCTGGCAGTGTCTGAACTGACTTCACGTGTGGCAAGTTCAAAGGGCATCAGAACCTTGCACAACGTTGAAATCATTCTCCACTGCGCTTGAGACAGGTGCATTCCACCTACTATATCGTGCTCAATTGTATAGGCTTGAATGGCCTTTTGCTGCTCCTCCAACCTCTGAAGCATATAGAGGGTTGAATTCCACCTCGTTACCACTTCTTGCTTCAGATGATGGCAGGGCAGGTTCAGTAGTTTTTGGTGGTGCTCCAGTCTTCTGTACGTGGTGCCTGTACGCCGAAAGTGTCCCGCAATTCTTCTGGCCACCGACAGCATCTCTTGCACGCCCCTGTCGGTTTTTAAAAAATTCTGCACCACCAAATTCAAGGTATGTGCAAAACATGGGACGTGCTGGAATTTGCCCATATTTAATGCACACACAATATTGCTGGCGTTGTCCGATGCCACAAATCCACAGGAGAGTCCAATTGGGGTAAGCCATTCCGCGATGATCTTCCTCAGTTGCCGTAAGAGGTTTTCAGCTGTGTGCGTATTCTGGAAAGCGGTGATACAAAGCGTAGCCTGCCTAGGAAAGAGTTGGCGTTTGCGAGATGCTGCTACTGGTGCCGCCGCTGCTGTTCTTGCGGCGGGAGTCCATACATCTACCCAGTGGGCTGTCACAGTCATATAGTCCTGACCCTGCCCTGCTCCACTTGTCCACATGTCCGTGGTTAAGTGGACATTGGGTACAACTGCATTTTTTAGGACACTGGTGAGTCTTTTTCTGACGTCCGTGTACATTCTCGGTATCGCCTGCCTAGAGAAGTGGAACCTAGATGGTATTTGGTAACGGGGGCACACTGCCTCAATAAATTGTCTAGTTCCCTGTGAACTAACGGCGGATACCGGACGCACGTCTAACACCAACATAGTTGTCAAGGCCTCAGTTATCCGCTTTGCAGCAGGATGACTGCTGTGATATTTCATCTTCCTCGCAAAGGACTGTTGAACAGTCAATTGCTTACTGGAAGTAGTACAAGTGGGCTTACGACTTCCCCTCTGGGATGACCATCGACTCCCAGCAGCAACAACAGCAGCGCCAGCAGCAGTAGGCGTTACACGCAAGGATGCATCGGAGGAATCCCAGGCAGGAGAGGACTCGTCAGAATTGCCAGTGACATTGCCTGCAGGACTATTGGCATTCCTGGGGAAGGAGGAAATTGACACTGAGGGAGTTGGTGGGGTGGTTTGCGTGAGCTTGGTTACAAGAGGAAGGGATTTACTGGTCAGTGGACTGCTTCCGCTGTCACCCAAAGTTTTTGAACTTGTCACTGACTTATTATGAATGCGCTGCAGGTGACGTATAAGGGAGGATGTTCCGAGGTGGTTAACGTCCTTACCCCTACTTATTACAGCTTGACAAAGGGAACACACGGCTTGACACCTGTTGTCCGCATTTCTGGTGAAATACTTCCACACCGAAGAGCTGATTTTTTTGGTATTTTCACCAGGCATGTCAACGGCCATATTCCTACCACGGACAACAGGTGTCTCCCCGGGTGCCTGACTTAAACAAACCACCTCACCATCAGAATCCTCCTGGTCAATTTCCTCCCCAGCGCCAGCAACACCCATATCCTCCTCATCCTGGTGTACTTCAACACTGACATCTTCAATCTGACTATCAGGAACTGGACTGCGGGTGCTCCTTCCATCACTTGCAGGGGGCGTGCAAATGGTGGAAGGCGCATGCTCTTCACGTCCAGTGTTGGGAAGGTCAGGCATCGCAACCGACACAATTGGAGTCGGACTCTCCTTGTGGATTTGGGATTTCGAAGAACGCACAGTTCTTTGCGGTGCTACTGCTTTTGCCAGCTTTAGTCTTTTCATTTTTCTAGCGAGAGGCTGAGTGCTTCCATCCTCATGTGAAGCTGAACCACTAGCCATGAACATAGGCCAGGGCCTCAGCCGTTCCTTGCCACTCCGTGTGGTAAATGGCATATTGGCAAGTTTACGCTTCTCCTCCGACAATTTTATTTTAGGTTTTGGAGTCCTTTTTTTACTGATATTTGGTGTTTTGGATTTGACATGCTCTGTACTATGACATTGGGCATCGGCCTTGGCAGACGACGTTGCTGGCATTTCATCGTCTCGGCCATGACTAGTGGCAGCAGCTTCAGCACGAGGTGGAAGTGGATCTTGATCTTTCCCTAATTTTGGAACCTCAACATTTTTGTTCTCCATATTTTAATAGGCACAACTAAAAGGCACCTCAGGTAAACAATGGAGATGGATGGATTGGATACTAGTATACAATTATGGACGGGCTGCCGAGTGCCGACACAGAGGTAGCCACAGCCGTGAACTACCGCACTGTACTGTGTCTGCTGCTAATATAGACTGGTTGATAAAGAGATAGTATACTCGTAACTAGTATGTATGTATAAAGAAAGAAAAAAAAACCACAGTTAGGTGGTATATACAATTATGGACGGGCTGCCGAGTGCCGACACAGAGGTAGCCACAGCCGTGAACTACCGCACTGTACTGTGTCTGCTGCTAATATATAGACTGGTTGATAAAGAGATAGTATACTCGTAACTAGTATGTATGTATAAAGAAAGAAAAAAAAACCACGGTTAGGTGGTATATACAATTATGGACGGGCTGCCGAGTGCCGACACAGAGGTAGCCACAGCCGTGAACTACCGCAATGTACTGTGTCTGCTGCTAATATAGACTGGTTGATAAAGAGATAGTATACTCGTAACTAGTATGTATGTATAAAGAAAGAAAAAAAAAACACGGTTAGGTGGTATATACAATTATGGACGGGCTGCCGAGTGCCGACACAGAGGTAGCCACAGCCGTGAACTACCGCACTGTACTGTGTCTGCTGCTAATATATAGACTGGTTGATAAAGAGATAGTATACTCGTAACTAGTATGTATGTATAAAGAAAGAAAAAAAAACCACGGTTAGGTGGTATATACAATTATGGACGGGCTGCCGAGTGCCGACACAGAGGTAGCCACAGCCGTGAACTACCGCACTGTACTGTGTCTGCTGCTAATATAGACTGGTTGATAAAGAGATAGTATACTCGTAACTAGTATGACTATAAAGAAAGAAAAAAAAAACACGGTTATGTGGTATATACAATTATGGACGGGCTGCCGAGTGCCGACACAGAGGTAGCCACAGCCGTGAACTACCGCACTGTACTGTGTCTGCTGCTAATATATAGACTGGTTGATAAAGAGATAGTATACTCGTAACTAGTATGTATGTATAAAGAAAGAAAAAAAAACCACGGTTAGGTGGTATATACAATTATGGACGGGCTGCCGAGTGCCGACACAGAGGTAGCCACAGCCGTGAACTACCGCACTGTACTGTGTCTGCTGCTAATATATAGACTGGTTGATAAAGAGATAGTATACTCGTAACTAGTATGTATGTATAAAGAAAGAAAAAAAAACCACGGTTAGGTGGTATATACAATTATGGACGGGCTGCCGAGTGCCGACACAGAGGTAGCCATAGCCGTGAACTACCGCACTGTACTGTGTCTGCTGCTAATATATAGACTGGTTGATAAAGAGATAGTATACTCGTAACTAGTATGTATGTATAAAGAAAGAAAAAAAAACCACGGTTATGTGGTATATACAATTATGGACGGGCTGCCGAGTGCCGACACAGAGGTAGCCACAGCCGTGAACTACCGCACTGTACTGTGTCTGCTGCTAATATATAGACTGGTTGATAAAGAGATAGTATACTCGTAACTAGTATGTATGTATAAAGAAAGAAAAAAAAACCACGGTTAGGTGGTATATACAATTATGGACCGGCTGCCGAGTGCCGACACAGAGGTAGCCACAGCCGTGAACTACCGCACTGTACTGTGTCTGCTGCTAATATATAGACTGGTTGATAAAGAGATAGTATACTCGTAACTAGTATGTATGTATAAAGAAAGAAAAAAAAACCACGGTTAGGTGGTATATACAATTATGGACGGGCTGCCGAGTGCCGACACAGAGGTAGCCATAGCCGTGAACTACCGCACTGTACTGTGTCTGCTGCTAATATATAGACTGGTTGATAAAGAGATAGTATACTCGTAACTAGTATGTATGTATAAAGAAAGAAAAAAAAACCACGGTTATGTGGTATATACAATTATGGACGGGCTGCCGAGTGCCGACACAGAGGTAGCCACAGCCGTGAACTACCGCACTGTACTGTGTCTGCTGCTAATATATAGACTGGTTGATAAAGAGATAGTATACTCGTAACTAGTATGTATGTATAAAGAAAGAAAAAAAAACCACGGTTAGGTGGTATATACAATTATGGACGGGCTGCCGAGTGCCGACACAGAGGTAGCCACAGCCGTGAACTACCGCACTGTACTGTGTCTGCTGCTAATATAGACTGGTTGATAAAGAGATAGTATACTCGTAACTAGTATGTATGTATAAAGAAAGAAAAAAAAACCACGGTTAGGTGGTATATACAATTATGGACGGGCTGCCGAGTGCCGACACAGAGGTAGCCACAGCCGTGAACTACCGCACTGTACTGTGTCTGCTGCTAATATAGACTGGTTGATAAAGAGATAGTATACTCGTAACTAGTATGACTATAAAGAAAGAAAAAAAAACCACGGTTAGGTGGTATATACAATTATGGACGGGCTGCCGAGTGCCGACACAGAGGTAGCCACAGCCGTGAACTACCGCACTGTACTGTGTCTGCTGCTAATATAGACTGGTTGATAAAGAGATAGTATACTACTAATATTATATATACTGGTGGTCAGGTCACTGGTCACTAGTCACACTGGCAGTGGCACTCCTGCAGCAAAAGTGTGCACTGTTTAATTTTAATATAATATTATGTACTCCTGGCTCCTGCTATAACCTATAACTGGCACTGCAGTGCTCCCCAGTCTCCCCCACAATTATAAGCTGTGTGAGCTGAGCACAGTCAGATATATATATACATTGATGCAGCACACTGGGCTGAGCAGTGCACAGTCACACAGATATGGTATGTGACTGAGTCACTGTGTGTATCGTTTTTTTCAGGCAGAGAACGGATATATTAAATAAAACAAACAACTGCACTGTCTGGTGGTCACTGTGGTCGTCAGTCACTAAACTCTGCACTCTCTTCTACAGTATCACAGCCTCAGGTCAATCTCTCTCTCTCTCTCTCTCTCAACCCTAATCTAAATGGAGAGGACGCCAGCCACGTCCTCTCCCTATCAATCTCAATGCACGTGTGAAAATGGCGGCGACGCGCGGCTCCTTATATAGAATTCGAGTCTCGCGATAGAATCCGAGCCTCGCGAGAATCCGACAGCGTCATGATGACGTTCGGGCGCGCTCGGGTTAACCGAGCAAGGCGGGAAGATCCGAGTCGCTCGGACCCGTGAAAAAAAACATGAAGTTCGGGCGGGTTCGGATTCAGAGAAACCGAACCCGCTCATCTCTAGCCCATACGCGTTTCGTCATCAGACTTCGTCAGTGGGCTTGGTCTGAAGTCACAATCTCATTATTTAAATACACCCTGCAGCACTCTGATTGGCCTATGCAAGATGTCTTAGAACAGCTACAAATCATCTATACAGCAGCTGATCCATATTAAACCAATGGATTCATTTATCAAATAGTACATTTTATACGTGTCTAAACGATTAGGAGAGAATTCATAAAGGCATCAAAGTACATGAATACGTACGGAATATTAAAAAATAAAACATATATAAAAAAAAATTTGTTTGTTGAAATGTAATCATGTAAATGCAGTATAAAAATATTAATGCACTCTAATAGGTAATATTCACACTACCCATAGAAACATTGTTATTCATAAACCAATAACTATATTAGAGTAAAATAAGCAATATTCCAAACTTCTATATATCACATACTGACCAACCCTATATTCATTGTACTCTTGTTACCATTGGCAACCACAGCAGGGTAATTAAGCAGACAGGAGTTTTTCCCAACACCAACAGGTTTAGATGATGGACTAATTATAATGGCACAGCAACTATGCACATACTAAAAAGCCTCTTGTTCGTATCGTATATATCGACTCAAGAGGGAATTAAAAGGTCAATTCAAGCATCTTATAAAGAAAATTTTTAGTTTGAAGCATGTTATTAGAGCAAATGATGCTAATAGGGACACCACATGAAACTGGCTATTTAGGCCAGCTGCACACTTAACGGAGAGATGTAACCTATTTGAGAAACGGAGTAAGTTCATACCCCTCATTCAATCCCTTTGGATGCAAAGTGTTCAATGTAAATATCCAGAATGTCTCTCTTTTATTCAATATGTTTTCTCTATCTCCGCCACGCTTGTCAAGTGGTATGTGTTCCAGCCCTATAAATTTTAATGAGGCTGGATTGCTGCAATGATGCTGTTTAAAATGACGTGGAACACTATGATTTTCTACATTGTTCCTGATGTTTCTTAGGTGCTCTAAAATTCTCAACTTTAGCACTCTCTTCGTCTTGCCAATATAACGCATCCCGCACCCACATTCCAGCAGATATACAACATATGTAGTGTTACAATTAATAAAGTTATTTATTCTGAACTTTTTATCCGTATTTAAACCACTGAAGGTTTTCGTACCTTTTAACCCATACTGGCACACTTTACACTTGCCACATGTATAAAATCCTTCTACTCACTTTACACTTACTTTACTATTGCCCAGAGTAGAAGGATTTTATACATGTGGCAAGTGTAAAGTGTGCCAGTATGGGTTAAAAGGTACGAAAACCTTCAGTGGTTTAAATACGGATAAAAAGTTCAGAATAAATAACTTTATTACGAAGAGAGTGCTAAAGTTGAGAATTTTAGAGCACCTAAGAAACATCAGGAACAATGTAGAAAATCATAGTGTTCCATGTCATTTTAAACAGCATCATTGCAGCAATCCAGCCTCATTAAAATTTATAGGGCTGGAACACATACCACTTGACAAGCGTGGCGGAGATAGAGAAAACATATTGAATAAAAGAGAGACATTCTGGATATTTACTAGAGATGAGCGCCTGAAATTTTTCGGGTTTTGTGTTTTGGTTTTGGGTTCGGTTCCGCGGCCGTGTTTTGGGTTCGACCGCGTTTTGGCAAAACCTCACCGAATTTTTTTTGTCGGATTCGGGTGTGTTTTGGATTCGGGTGTTTTTTTTCAAAAAACCCTAAAAAACAGCTTAAATCATAGAATTTGGGGGTCATTTTGATCCCAAAGTATTATTAACCTCAAAAACCATAATTTACACTCATTTTCAGTCTATTCTGAATACCTCACACCTCACAATATTATTTTTAGTCCTAAAATTTGCACCGAGGTCGCTGTCTGAGTAAGATAAGCGACCCTAGTGGCCGACACAAACACCGGGCCCATCTAGGAGTGGCACTGCAGTGTCACGCAGGATGTCCCTTCCAAAAAACCCTCCCCAAACAGCACATGACGCAAAGAAAAAAAGAGGCGCAATGAGGTAGCTGACTGTGTGAGTAAGATAAGCGACCCTAGTGGGCGACACAAACACCGGGCCCATCTAGGAGTGGCACTGCAGTGTCACGCAGGATGTCCCTTCCAAAAAACCCTCCCCAAACAGCACATGACGCAAAGAAAAAAAGAGGCGCAATGAGGTAGCTGACTGTGTGAGTAAGATAAGCGACCCTAGTGGCCGACACAAACACCCGGCCCATCTAGGAGTGGCACTGCAGTGTCACGCAGGATGTCCCTTCCAAAAAACCCTCCCCAAACAGCACATGACGCAAAGAAAAAAAGAGGCGCAATGAGGTAGCTGACTGTGTGAGTAAGATAAGCGACCCTAGTGGCCGACACAAACACCGGGCCCATCTAGGAGTGGCACTGCAGTGTCACGCAGGATGGCCCTTCCAAAAAACCCTCCCCAAACAGCACATGACGCAAAGAAAAAGAAAAGAAAAAAGAGGTGCAAGATGGAATTGTCCTTGGGCCCTCCCACCCACCCTTATGTTGTATAAACAGGACATGCACACTTTAACCAACCCATCATTTCAGTGACAGGGTCTGCCACACGACTGTGACTGATATGACGGGTTGGTTTGGACCCCCCCCAAAAAAGAAGCAATTAATCTCTCCTTGCACAAACTGGCTCTACAGAGGCAAGATGTCCACCTCATCATCATCCTCCGATATATCACCGTGTACATCCCCCTCCTCACAGATTATCAATTCGTCCCCACTGGAATCCACCATCTCAGCACCCTGTGTACTTTGTGGAGGCAATTGCTGCTGGTGAATGTCTCCACGGAGGAATTGATTATAATTCATTTTAATGAACATCATCTTCTCCACATTTTCTGGATGTAACCTCGTACGCCGATTGCTGACAAGGTGAGCGGCGGCACTAAACACTCTTTCGGAGTACACACTTGTGGGAGGGCAACTTAGGTAGAATAAAGCCAGTTTGTGCAAGGGCCTCCAAATTGCCTCTTTTTCCTGCCAGTATAAGTACGGACTGTGTGACGTGCCTACTTGGATGCGGTCACTCATATAATCCTCCACCATTCTTTCAATGGTGAGAGAATCATATGCAGTGACAGTAGACGACATGTCCGTAATCGTTGTCAGGTCCTTCAGTCCGGACCAGATGTCAGCATCAGCAGTCGCTCCAGACTGCCCTGCATCACCGCCAGCGGGTGGGCTCGGAATTCTGAGCCTTTTCCTCGCACCCCCAGTTGCGGGAGAATGTGAAGGAGGAGATGTTGTTGACAGGTCGCGTTCCGCTTGACTTGACAATTTTCTCACCAGCAGGTCTTTCAACCCCAGCAGACTTGTGTCTGCCGGAAAGAGAGATCCAAGGTAGGCTTTAAATCTAGGATCGAGCACGGTGGCCAAAATGTAGTGCTCTGATTTCAACAGATTGACCACCCGTGAATCCTTGTTAAGCGAATTAAGGGCTCCATCCACAAGTCCCACATGCCTAGCGGAATCGCTCCGTGTTAGCTCCTCCTTCAATGTCTCCAGCTTCTTCTGCAAAAGCCTGATGAGGGGAATGACCTGACTCAGGCTGGCAGTGTCTGAACTGACTTCACGTGTGGCAAGTTCAAAGGGCATCAGAACCTTGCACAACGTTGAAATCATTCTCCACTGCGCTTGAGACAGGTGCATTCCACCTCCTATATCGTGCTCAATTGTATAGGCTTGAATGGCCTTTTGCTGCTCCTCCAACCTCTGAAGCATATAGAGGGTTGAATTCCACCTCGTTACCACTTCTTGCTTCAGATGATGGCAGGGCAGGTTCAGTAGTTTTTGGTGGTGCTCCAGTTTTCTGTACGTGGTGCCTGTACGCCGAAAGTGTCCCGCAATTCTTCTGGCCACCGACAGCATCTCTTGCACGCCCCTGTCGTTTTTTAAAAAAATCTGCACCACCAAATTCAAGGTATGTGCAAAACATGGGACGTGCTGGAATTTGCCCAGATTTAATGCACACACAATATTGCTGGCGTTGTCCGATGCCACAAATCCACAGGAGAGTCCAATTGGGGTAAGCCATTCCGCGATGATCTTCCTCAGTTGCCGTAAGAGGTTTTCAGCTGTGTGCGTATTCTGGAAACCGGTGATACAAAGCGTAGCCTGCCTAGGAAAGAGTTGGCGTTTGCGAGATGCTGCTACTGGTGCCGCCGCTGCTGTTGTTGCGGCGGGAGTCCATACATCTACCCAGTGGGCTGTCACAGTCATATAGTCCTGACCCTGCCCTGCTCCACTTGTCCACATGTCCGTGGTTAAGTGGACATTGGGTACAGCTGCATTTTTTAGGACACTGGTGACTCTTTTTCTGAGGTCTGTGTACATTTTCGGTATCGCCTGCCTAGAGAAATGGAACCTAGATGGTATTTGGTACCGGGGACACAGTACCTCCAACAAGTCTCTAGTTGGCTCTGCAGTAATGATGGATACCGGAACCACGTTTCTCACCACCCAGGATGTCAAGGCCTCAGTTATCCGCTTTGCAGTAGGATGACTGCTGTGATATTTCATCTTCCTCGCAAAGGACTGTTGGACAGGCAATTGCTTGGTGGAAGTAGTACAAGTGGTCTTACGACTTCCCCTCTGGGATGACCATCGACTCCCAGCAGCAACAACAGCAGCGCCAGCAGCAGTAGGCGTTACACGCAAGGATGCATCGGAGGAATCCCAGGCAGGAGAGGAATCATCAGAATTGCCAGTGACATGGCCTGCAGGACTATTGGCATTCCTGGGGAAGGAGGAATTTGACACTGAGGGAGTTGGTGGGGTGGTTTGCGTGAGCTTGGTTACAAGAGGAAGGGATTTACTGGTCAGTGGACTGCTTCCGCTGTCGGCCCAAGTTTTTGAACTTGTCACTGACTTATTATGAATGCGCTGCAGGTGACGTATAAGGGAGGATGTTCCGAGGTGGTTAACGTCCTTACCCCTACTTATTACAGCTTGACAAAGGGAACACACGGCTTGACACCTGTTGTCCGCATTTCTGGTGAAATACTTCCACACCGAAGAGCTGATTTTTTTGGTATTTTCACCAGGCATGTCAACGGCCATATTCCTCCCACGGACAACAGGTGTCTCCCCGGGTGCCTGACTTAAACAAACCACCTCACCATCAGAATCCTCCTGGTCAATTTCCTCCCCAGCGCCAGCAACACCCATATCCTCCTCATCCTGGTGTACTTCAACACTGACATCTTCAATCTGACTATCAGGAACTGGACTGCGGGTGCTCCTTCCATCACTTGCAGGGGGCGTGCAAATGGTGGAAGGCGCATGCTCTTCACGTCCAGTGTTGGGAAGGTCAGGCATCGCAACCGACACAATTGGAGTCGGACTCTCCTTGTGGATTTGGGATTTCGAAGAACGCACAGTTCTTTGCGGTGCTACTGCTTTTGCCAGCTTGAGTCTTTTCATTTTTCTAGCGAGAGGCTGAGTGCTTCCATCCTCATGTGAAGCTGAACCACTAGCCATGAACATAGGCCAGGGCCTCAGCCGTTCCTTGCCACTCCGTGTGGTAAATGGCATATTGGCAAGTTTACGCTTCTCCTCCGACAATTTTATTTTAGGTTTTGGAGTCCTTTTTTTACTGATATTTGGTGTTTTGGATTTGACATGCTCTGTACTATGACATTGGGCATCGGCCTTGGCAGACGACGTTGCTGGCATTTCATCGTCTCGGCCATGACTAGTGGCAGCAGCTTCAGCACGAGGTGGAAGTGGATCTTGATCTTTCCCTAATTTTGGAACCTCAACATTTTTGTTCTCCATATTTTAATAGGCACAACTAAAAGGCACCTCAGGTAAACAATGGAGATGGATGGATACTAGTATACAATTATGGATGGACTGCCGAGTGCCGACACAGAGGTAGCTACAGCCGTGGACTACTGTACTGTGTCTGCTGCTAATATAGACTGGTTAATAAAGAGATGTAGTATGTATGTATAAAGAAGAAAGAAAAAAAAACCACGGGTAGGTGGTATACAATTATGGATGGACTGCCGAGTGCCGACACAGAGGTAGCTACAGCCGTGGACTACTGTACTGTGTCTGCTGCTAATATAGACTGGTTGATAAAGAGATGTAGTATGTATGTATAAAGAAGAAAGAAAAAAAAACCCACGGGTAGGTGGTATACAATTATGGATGGACTGCCGAGTGCCGACACAGAGGTAGCTACAGCCGTGGACTACTGTACTGTGTCTGCTGCTAATATAGACTGGTTGATAAAGAGATGTAGTATGTATGTATAAAGAAGAAAGAAAAAAAAACCACGGGTAGGTGGTATACAATTATGGACGGACTGCCGAGTGCCGACACAGAGGTAGCTACAGCCGTGGACTACCGTACTGTACTGTGTCTGCTGCTAATATAGACTGGTTGATAATGAGATGTAGTATGTATGTATAAAGAAGAAAGAAAAAAAACCACGGGTAGGTGGTATACAATTATGGATGGACTGCCGAGTGCCGACACAGAGGTAGCTACAGCCGTGGACTACTGTACTGTGTCTGCTGCTAATATAGACTGGTTGATAAAGAGATGTAGTATGTATGTATAAAGAAGAAAGAAAAAAAAACCCACGGGTAGGTGGTATACAATTATGGATGGACTGCCGAGTGCCGACACAGAGGTAGCTACAGCCGTGGACTACTGTACTGTGTCTGCTGCTAATATAGACTGGTTGATAAAGAGATGTAGTATGTATGTATAAAGAAGAAAGAAAAAAAAAACACGGGTAGGTGGTATACAATTATGGACGGACTGCCGAGTGCCGACACAGAGGTAGCTACAGCCGTGGACTACCGTACTGTACTGTGTCTGCTGCTAATATAGACTGGTTGATAAAGAGATGTAGTATGTATGTATAAAGAAGAAAGAAAAAAAAACCACGGTTAGGTGGTATACAATTATGGACGGACTGCCGAGTGCCGACACAGAGGTAGCTACAGCCGTGGACTACTGTACTGTGTCTGCTGCTAATATAGACTGGTTGATAATGAGATGTAGTATGTATGTATAAAGAAGAAAGAAAAAAAAACCACGGGTAGGTGGTATACAATTATGGATGGACTGCCGAGTGCCGACACAGAGGTAGCTACAGCCGTGAACTACCGTACTGTGTCTGCTGCGACTGGATGATAAATAATGATATAAAAAATATATATATATCACTACTGCAGCCGGACAGGTATATATTATATAATGACGGACCTGCTGGACACTGTCTGTCAGCAGAATGAGTTTTTTATAGAATAAAAAAAAAAACACCACACAAGTCACACGACGAGTGTTTAACTTTTTCAGGCAATCACAATATAGTATACTACTAACTATACTGGTGGTCAGTGTGGTCAGGTCACTGGTCAGTCACACTGGCAGTGGCACTCCTGCAGCAAAAGTGTGCACTGTTTAATTTTAATAATATGTACTCCTGGCTCCTGCTATAACCTACCAGTCTCCCCCACAATTATAAGCTGTGTGAGCACAGTCAGATATATACATAGATGATGCAGCACACTGGGCTGAGCAGTGCACACAGATATGGTATGTGACTGAGTCACTGTGTATCGTTTTTTTCATGCAGAGAACGGATTATATTAAATAAAACTGCACTGTCTGGTGGTCACTGTGGTCAGTCACTACTAAACTCTGCACTCTCTACAGTACTCCTAAGCTCCAGTAAATCAAGTGTCTCTGTCTCAAATCAATCTCACTCTCTCTCTTCTAATCTAAATGGAGAGGACGCCAGCCACGTCCTCTCCCTATCAATCTCAATGCACGTGTGAAAATGGCGGCGACGCGCGGCTCCTTATATAGAATCCGAGTCTCGCGATAGAATCCGAGCCTCGCGAGAATCCGACAGCGTCATGATGACGTTCGGGCGCGCTCGGGTTAACCGAGCAAGGCGGGAAGATCCGAGTCGCTCGGACCCGTGAAAAAAAACATGAAGTTCGGGCGGGTTCGGATTCCGAGGAACCGAACCCGCTCATCTCTAATATTTACATTGAACACTTTGCATCCAAAGGGATTGAATGAGGGGTATGAACTTACTCCGTTTCTCAAATAGGTTACATCTCTCCGTTAAGTGTGCAGCTGGCCTAAATAGCCAGTTTCATGTGGTGTCCCTATTAGTATCATTTGCTCTAATAACATGCTTCAAACTAAAAATTTTCTTTATAAGATGCTTGAATTGACCTTTTAATTCCCTCTTGAGTCGATATATACGATACAAACAAGAGGCTTTTTAGTATGTGCATAGTTGCTGTGCCATTATAATTAGTCCATCATCTAAACCTGTTGGTGTTGGGAAAAACTCCTGTCTGCTTAATTACCCTGCTGTGGTTGCCAATGGTAACAAGAGTACAATGAATATAGGGTTGGTCAGTATGTGATATATAGAAGTTTGGAATATTGCTTATTTTACTCTAATATAGTTATTGGTTTATGAATAACAATGTGTCTATGGGTAGTGTGAATATTACCTATTAGAGTGCATTAATATTTTTATACTGCATTTACATGATTACATTTCAACAAACATATTTTTTTTTATATATGTTTTATTTTTTAATATTCCGTACATATTCATGTACTTTGATGCCTTTATGAATTCTCTCCTAATCGTTTAGACACGTATAAAATGTACTATTTGATAAATGAATCCATTGGTTTAATATGGATCAGCTGCTGTATAGATGATTTGTAGCTGTTCTAAGACATCTTGCATAGGCCAATCAGAGTGCTGCAGGGTGTATTTAAATAATGAGATTGTGACTTCAGACCAAGCCCACTGACGAAGTCTGATGACGAAACGCGTATGGGCGTGGTCTGACGTATGGATACTGAATCACGTATGCTGAGTTGTATTGTGGGATAATTTCATGCTGGTTATACAAGCGGTGGTTTAACCGCCTTTTATGGTACGGGTTTTATTTGATCATCGTATTTGGATGTGTTATAAATAAATTGTTACACTTTTAATGCACTATTGGCGCTCCCTGCTTCTTTCAAAATATATATATATATATATATATACACACATACATATATATATGTATATACAAATATTTATACAGATGGAGCCATGCTCATTGAGCATGGCTACATCGCAGGAGGGGGGTGCCCGGCGTGCCTCCGCCCAGGCACGCTAGCGAGCGTACAGAGACGCTCCCATTCACTGGGCGCACTCCGTCACAGATGGAGCCACAATTAGCGTGGCTCCATCTGTTTATGTGTGTATATATACACTGCTCAAAAAAATAAAGGGAACACTTAAACAACACAATGTAACTCCAAGTCAATCACACTTCTGTGAAATCAAACTGTCCACTTAGGAAGCAACACAGATTAACAATCAATTTCACATGCTGTTGTGCAAATGGAATAGACAACAGGTCGAAATTATAGGCAATTAGCAAGACACCGCCAATAAAGGAGTTGTTCTGCAGGTGGTGACCACAGACCACTTCTCAGCTCCTATGCTTTCTGGCTGATGTTTTGGTCACTTTTGAAAGCTGGCGGTGCTTTCACTCTAGTGGTAGCATGAGACGGAGTCTACAGCCCACACAAGTGGCTCAGGTAGTGCAGCTCATCCAGGATGGCACATCAGTGCGAGCTGTGGCAAGAAGGTTTGCTGTGTCTGTCAGCGTAGTGTCCAGAGCATGGAGGCGCTACCAGGAGACAGGCCAGTACATCAGGAGATGTGGAGGAGGCCGTAGGAGGGCAACAACCCAGCAGCAGGACCGCTACCTCCGCCTTTGTGCAAGGAGGAACAGGAGGAGCACTGCCAGAGCCCTGCAAAATGACCTCCAGCAAGCCACAAATGTGCATGTGTCTACTGAAACGATCAGAAACAGACTCCATGAGGGTGGTATGAGGGCCCGACGTCCACAGGTGAGGGTTGTGGTTACAGCCCAACACCATGCAGGACGTTTGGCATTTGCCAGAGAACACCAATATTGGCAAATTCGCCACTGGCACCCTGTGCTCTTCACAGATGAAAGCAGGTTCTCACTGAGCACATGTGACAGATGTGACAGAGTCTGGAGACGCCAAGGAGAATGTTCTGCTGCCTGCAACATCCTCCAGCATGACCGGTTTGGCAGTGGGTCAGTAATGGTGTGGGGTGGCATTTCTTTGGGGGGCTGCACAGCCCTCCATGTGCTCACCAGAGGTAACCTGACTGCCATTAGGTACCGAGATGAGATCCTCAGACCCCTTGTGAGACCATATGCTGGTGCGGTTGGCCCTGGGTTCCTCCTAATGCAAGACAATGCTAGACCTCATGTGGCTGGAGTGTGTCAGCAGTTCCTGCAAGATGAAGGTATTGATGCTATGGACTGGCCCGCCCGTTCCAAAGACCTGAATCCAATTGAGCACATCTGGGACATCATGTCTCGCTCCATCCACCAACGCCAAATTGCACTACAGACTGTCCAGGAGTTGGCAGATGCTTTAGTCCAGGTCTGGGAGGAGATCCCTCAGGAGACCATCCACGACCTCATCAGGAGCATGCCCAGGCGTTGTAGGGAGGTCATACAGGCACGTGGAGGCCACACACACTACTGAGCCTCATTTTGACTTGTTTTAAGGACATTACATCAGCCTGTAGTGTGTTTTTCCACTTTAATTTTGAGTGTGACTCCAAATCCAGACCACCATGGGTTAATAAATTTTATTTCCATTGATAATTTTTGTCTGATATTGTTGTCAGCACATTCAACTATGTAAAGAACAAAGTATTTAATAAGAATATTTCATTCATTCAGATCTAGGATGTGTTGTTTAAGTGTTCCGTTTATTTTTTTGAGCAGTGTATAGATATATATATATATATATATATATATATATATATATATACACACACATGCACATATATATATAGCACACATTCATATATAGTACATACACAAACACACATGATACATACATAAATATTGTACATACACAAGTACACACACAGACACATACATACAAATATACAAATACAGTCACACATAAACATAGACTTCACACTTACATATACAGCGTTATATGTAATCCACCAGGCGCTGAGAGCAGTGTAAGAGGACGGAGCTGCTGTGGCAGAGCATGCACAGCCAGCAGCTTCCCCGGGCGAAGAGACATTCTATAAGCAGAGAGCTCCATAGCTCTCTGCTGCTGCAGCTCCGCCGAGGCGATCGCGATCGCAGCTTTTGTTGAGACGGAGGCACAGCTGTCTCCGTCTCAAAATAGAAAATTCAACTCTTCAGGGGGGTTTCCAGGTACTCGGAAACCACCCCTGTGTGCGCCACTGCACTACTATGGGGCATAACATTAAATAAGGCTTTACTATTGTTCAGAAAATTAACTAGGGCACTATTATAGGGCATAAAATTAACAACTGAAGAGATGTGTCTTTCTAGAAGCATTGGGATGGGGCCCCTTCAAAATGTTGCTGTGGGACCAACAAAGTTGTGACTATGCCCCTGTCTATGGCCTCACTTTTTGGAAAGGAAACTTTTGCATTAGTCTGGAGCAGTATGGAAGTCAGATTAGGTTTTCTGGGTACCAGAGATGTGCATTGCACTCTGCAGTAGGTGGGCCCACAAACGGACACATCCAGTGGCGATACCCACACCTTTTTTTAAAGCTGGTCATTAAAATTGTCGCCAAAGTTCAAAAGTTTGCGGGAAATTCTAAAATTTTAGGTCTACAGATGTATCCTCTTACATCTTTGCTCTGTGCGCTACAAATCGTGTTACACATAACGCGCGAGTGCCGCGTGACTTGTTAGCGCCAAGCGTCTATTTTTGCATTTTTTTTCTGCGAAAATGTGTCTTAGACACACAGTAATGTAATAGGATGCACAAGCAGTTTCTGCTGATTAAAATGATATACTGTACAGCATGCCTATATTCTATGTGTAACTGAGACTGTATTTGCATACAGTCGCAGGCGTAGATAGAGCCGCAGTTACACACAGAATATAGGCATGCTGCATACCATTTTAATCAGTAGAAGCTGCTTGTTCGTCCTATTACATTACTGTGCATCTAAGACACATTTTCGTGAAAAAAACGCAATAAAGATGCTCGGCGCTACCGAATGCCGATACGGTATGACGCGACTACAAGGGCTATTTAGCGTGATTCCAGCAAAGATAAATGAGGACACATCTGCACTAAAATGAAAACCCATGAATGGGAATTGTTTATGGGTTTATCATTATCACTGCCAGACCTGCCATCTGGCACTTCTGACAAATGGCAGCTGCCCCAATGGCCTGATGGGCCATCCAATATCTGGATGCCTGGTTGTACAGCTCCACCTCCCAGTGCTCTGCTCAAGCCAGCAAGTTAAGATTGGTCCACATCCCCTTTTATCCATGCGCATACACCTGCTGCACCCACAGAAGAGACCCCAAGGCCTATTTTAAGCTTGACTATTCCTGGTTTTATTGTACTTTATATTGAAGCATATAAACACACAGATAGATAGATAGATAGATAGATAGATAGATAGATAGATAGATAGATAGATAGATAGATAGACAGGCAAATAAACAAACAAACAAACAAACAAACAAACAAACAAACAGGCAGGAGAGATCAGTCAATCCTGGATGCAACTGTATGGGTCTTCCTACACATGTAAATTCCTCATAATATTATTATTGTATTTCACATAATTTCCTTTTAACTTAGAGGGACAGATTCAATTAGCCATGAAGTTCCATCTGAGGGGCCTATTCATGAAGCAGTGAAAAGTGTGGAGAAGTGAGCCAGTGGAGATGTTGCCCATGGCAACCAATCAGTGTTGAGGTAACATTTATAATTTGTATACTATAAAATCATACAGAGCAGCTGATTGGTTGGTTGTCATGGGCAACTTCTCCACTCTTTTCACTGCTTCATGAATAGATCCCTGAATCTCTCAATTGTAAATAGCCTGAAATTCCACTACACATCCATGACACATTTAAAGTATCCTACACTTGGACTCCCAGCAGTGGCAGCTCAGTTACACCCACTCAGCCGCCGAGGGCCCCGCCACTAGAACATGTGATGTCATAACGTGACACAGAGGGACGGGACCGCCAGCACTAGGAAGCACAGCACTGCCTGGAGCTTCCTTATTTTCTGTCCTTTTTAATACCAATATAATACAGTACATAATATGATTGTACAGCTGTAACCCACTATATAAAACCACGAGGCCACAGAGAGGAAGGCAATCACACAGCTGTGTTTTCTGAGCTGATTCTGTCAGTATCATCATCTACATTCATACCTCAAATCCCAGGGGTCTCCCCACGTTATCCTTGGAAGACTTCCATGTGACAAGGATTTCTGATGCTGACAAACCTGTTGCTTTGACGTCTGTGGGCGGACTGCTGGGTTCTGCAGAGAGGATTAGAGAGACATAAATTATTGAACTGTCACTTGCAGCATGTCAGCCTTAGTGATGATCATCCGGCTATCTGATGGCAGATCTGATGGGCAACATTTGGCACCATAGCGGAGCTAAGTCTTTGCTCCTGAGTATTCTAATTACGTCTCTCCTACAATAAGTTCTCTTCAACTTTATGCTGCAAAATAAACCAGGCAACACTACAGCGAGAGCTCAAAATGTAGAAAATAAGAAGAGTACCTACAGTACAGTATATGACAGTGCGCTAAACACAGAAAGGAATTGTTGTACATACCTTTTCTTTTTAACCCCCCTAAAGTACCATTCACCTTTAGACCCAGATTTATCAAGCCTTGTAGACTGATAAATAGCAAGGTGATAAAGTACCAGCCAATCAGCCCCTAACTGCCATGTCACAGGCTAAGTTTGAAAAATGACAGTTAGAAGCTGATTGATTGGTACTTTATCACCGTCCTATTTATCACTCTCCAAGGATTGATAAATCTGGGGCTAATTATTAAAACCCTGTTATGCCTAATGAATATGTGCACTCCATTATATTTCTATAAGGCTTTAGATGAAAAACGAGAGGACAACAAACAAATGTAATTCTGAAGGGGTCACCACTTTAAGAGTCAATTTGTACATTTTTAATTCAAATGATGGTACCGTTTGCTGTAAGTTTATTTCTGTAGAGCTTACAGTAGGAGATAAAGGGGTTTATTTACTAAGCCTTTTACGGAGATAAAGTGGATGGAGATAAAGTACCAGGCAATCAGCTCCTAACCTCTACAGATGGAGCCGAGCGCACCTAACGGCGAGAGCGTCTCCGTCCCGCCAGGCGCGCGCGCCGGTGACAGAGACACGCCCCATTCACTTGAATGGAGAGCCCGGACGGAGACGCTCGGAATGGGAACGTCTCTGTGCACTCCCGGTGTGATTAGGCAGACTGATCGCCTAGTCACGCCGGGAGTGCTCGCCTGCGATGGAGCCCCCTCAGATGAGCACGGCTCCATCTGTATATCACAGGCTGGGTTTGAAAACGTACAGTTAGGAGCTGGTTGTTGACACAGAGTTTGTATGCAACCAGGAATTCGATTTTACAGATCAAGCAGGTTTTACTATAGGATATAACGATATGGCTTCATCTGTTATCTCCAATTAGAATTGTAAGGGGGAGATGTATCAAGCCTTCTAAAGAGAAGAGGACAAGAGAAGAAGTTGTCCATACTGTAGTACCCAATCAGCTTCTAGCTACCATTTTATAGAATGTACTTTAAAAAATTCTAGCTGGAAGCTGATTGGTTGGTATGGGAAATTTCTCCACTTTTTGACTTCTCTGCTCTTTAGAAGGGTTGATACATTTGCTCTGTTAGAAATAGATTAGCACAACTTTGCCACTGAAATGGATGTGCCATAATTGTGACTACAGAGCAGTGAAAGTTTCTCATTTGTTCAGTAAAATTATCAAATTTTTTCTCTACTGTATTTTGAAACAAAAGTTTGCAGGTTCTGCTGACATAATTTGTCCCTAAGCGCTCACAGCCCATCCCATATCACACATCACGGCAGAATGAATCAGCCATCATCATAGCAGTTTAAATCATAAATTACATGAGGCGAAATGAGAATTTGCAAGTTGAAGAATGCATTGCCAGAAACATTGCATTGTGGCATTCTATTATATAGCACTATGATACACCCATGGGCGTAGCTACCATAGGTGCAGGGGATGTGACTGCTATGGGGCCCGAGTTGTCTCTGGGGCCCGAGCCTTCCCCTGCACCTACTGTAGTTACTGAGTGAGCCCCGGCGCTGGCATCTTTTTCCTTTATGTGTGCTGCTGCACTGCAGCCACACCTGCTCACCCGGCCGCCAGCTCCGCCTCTCCTGAGTATTAATGCTGGGAGGAGGCATGGCTGAGTCTGCAGGGACATCCATGGACCACGGCCACGCCTCCTCCCAGCGTCTGTGAGGAGACAATAGGTGGAGCCGGGCCGGCCGGGAGAGCGGATGAGGCGGCAGTGCAGCCCCAATGGTGAGTGCTGCGGGGAGGGGGTTTCTATGGAGCAATCCACGGGCGGGAGGTCCACTGGCGGGAGGAGGGGTATGCGTGGCGTCGGGGGCGGGCCTGTTCCACGGCATGGAATTATGCTATGGGGCCCCCGTCTGGCATAGCTACGCTCCTGGATCCACCACAGGGGGGAAACTATAGCACACTCCATCTGTATATTATTTCACAAGATTACCTATTTTAAGAATTTCAACTTATTGCTTGTCAAGTAACACTGGCTCCACTGATAATTACCGAATAATGCTGTCATTTACAGCGATTGAACTTTTTGCGACTATCTCACAAAAATTGCAGTGAAAATCGGATTATTAGGGGTTTGTGCTCTCTCCACGTTTCAACCTAGTCAATTTCAAATGCGCAAAAACTGGATTCATGTGATAATTCTTGCCAGCAAAACTAGAGAAAAGTGTAGGTGAAAATGGGGAAGTCTACCTGTACCACACAAAAATCCAAACTAAAATCGGAAAACAGTATAGAAGTCAATTAGTGGTCATAATAAAAAATATTTGGAGTACTTAAATTGTGTCAAATGGCTGTTATTTCAACAAAGTAAAAAAAATGATAGAAAGCAGGTATTTTTCAGCAAAATAAGTGATGAAATTAAATTGGAGGTACATAAAAATGGGTATTAGTATATACTTTAGAGTTGTGCGCCAAACTATTTTTGCTGGTTTTGGTTCTAACTTGTCATCCGGTTTTGGTTTTGCCCAAATACTGGTTTTGTAGTTTTATCAAAAATTGCCAAAAAAATGCTAAAATCAAATAATTTGGGCATTTTTTTTGTTCCTACAGTATTATTAACCTCAATAACATTAATTTCCAGTTATTTTCAGTCTATTTTGACCACCTCACAGCTCATCCAGTATAGGCCAAATATGTTAGATATTAAAAAGGACATGCACAGTTTAACAAACAAAGCACTTCAGCTACAGTGACTGCCACTTTTGCGACTGAAGTGCTTGGTTTGTTTGCCCCCCCCCCCCCCCCCCAAAAAAACATGAGTGAAATGGATGTGCCATAATTGTGACTACGGAGCAGTGAAAGATTCTCATTTGTTCAGTAAAATTATCAATTTTTTTTCTCTACTGTATTTTTAAAATTTTTTTTGCAGATTCTGCTGACATAATTTGTCCCTAAGCGCTAACAGCCCATCCCATATCACAAATCACGGCAGAATGAATCAGCCATCATCATAGCAGTTTAAATCATAAATTACATGAGGCAAAATGAGAATTTACAAGTTGAAGAATGCATTGCCAGAAACATTGCATTGTGGCATTCTATTATATAGCACTATGGTATACCACAGGGGGGAAACTAAAGCACACTCCATCTGTATATTATTTTCACAAGATTACCTATTTTAAGAATTTCAAATTATTGCTTGTCAAGAAATACTGGCTCCACTGTGCAATGGATAATTACAGAATAATGCTGTCATTTACAGTGATTGAACTTTTTGCGACTATCTCATAAAAATTTCAGCGAAAATTGGCTTATTAGGAGTTTGTGCTCTCTCCACATTTCAACCTAGTTAATCTTATAGCAAAATAAGTGATGAAATTAAATTGGAGGTACATAAAAAATGGGTATTAGTATAAACTTTAGAGTTGTGCGCCAAACTATTTTTGCTGGTTTTGGTTCTAACTTGTCATCCGGTTTTGGTTTTGCCCAAATACTGGTTTTGTAGTTTTTTCAAAAATTGCCAAAAAAAGCTAAAATCAAATAATTTGGGCATTTTGTTTTGTTCCTACAGTATTATTAACCTCAATAACCTTAATTTCCAGTTATTTTCAGTCTATTTTGACCACCGCACAGCTCACAGCTCATCCAGTAAAGGCCAAATATGTTAGATATTAAAAAGGACATGCACAGTTTAACAAACAAAGCACTTCAGCTACAGTGACAGCCACTTTTGCGGCTGAAGTGCTTGGTTTGTTTTGCTACCCCAAAACATGTGTGAAATGGATGTGCCATAATTGTGACTACGGAGCAGTGAAAGATTCTCATTTGTTCAGTAAAATGATCACATTTTTTGTCTACTGTACTTTGAAACAAAAGTTTGCAGGTTCTGCTGACATAATTTGTCCCTAAGCGCTCACAGCCCATCCTATATCATACATCACGGCAGAATGAATCAGCCATCATCATAGCAGTTTAAATCATAAATTACATGAGGCGAAATGAGAATTTGCAAGTTGAAGAATGCATTGCCAGAAACATTGCATTGTGGCATTCTATTATATAGCACTATGGTACACCACAGGGGGGAAACTAAAGCACACTCCATCTGTATATTATTTTCACAAGATTGCCTATTTTAAGAATTTCAAATTATTGCTTGTCAAGAAATACTGGCTGCACTGTGCAATGGATAATTACCAAATAATGCTGTCATTTACAGCGATTGAACTTTTTGCGACTGTCTCACAAAAATTGCAGCAAAAAACGGCTTATTAGGGATTTGTGCTCTCTCCACGTTTCAACCTAGTCAATTTCAAATGTGCAAAAACTGGATTCATGTGATAATCCTTGCCAGCAAAACTAGAGAAAAGTGTAGGTGAAAATGGGGAAGTCTGCCTGTACCACCCAAAAATCCAAACTAAAATTCAAAATAAGTATAGAAGTCAATTAGTGGTCATAATAAAAAATATTTGAGGTACTTAAATTGTGTCAAATGGCTGTTATTTCAACAAAGTAAAAAAATAACAGGAAGCAGGTATTTTTCAGCAAAATTAGTGATGAAATTAAATTGGAGGTACATAAAAATGGGTATTAGTATATACTTTAGAGTTGTGTGCCAAACTATTTTTGCTGGTTTTGGTTCTAACTTCTAACGTGTATCCAGTTTTGGTTTTGCCCAAATACTGGTTTTGTAGTTTTTTTTTCAAAAATTGCCCCAAAAAAGCTCAAATCCAATAATTTGTGCATTTTTTTGTTCCTACATCATTATTAACCTCAATAACATTCATTTCCAGTTATTTTCAGTCTATTTTGACCACCTCACAGCTAACCGCTCATCCAGTATAGGCCAAATATGTTAGATATTAAAAAGGACATGCACAATTTAACAAACAAAGCACTTCAGCTACAGTGACTGTCACTTTTGCAGCGGAAGTGCTTGGTTTGTTTGGCCCCCCAAAACATGTGTTTTTTAAGTACTACCTCTGATCACTAATGAGTAGGTTGATGATGATTAATCATTATAATCTTGTAAAATAAATGTCATTAACTTGTTTCAAATGACGTAACATGGAGGAGGTGCCTAGGTGGCTAATGTCACTACCTTGACTAACTCTGCCCTTACAAATAGAGCAGATGCCTTGTCAGGATTTGGGTCAAAATAATTCCACACCCAAGAAGTAGCTTTTTTTGGTCTTATGCCCAGACATCACAATGGCTTACTTTTTATCATGGGCAAGCACTGCAGACACTGGTGGCTGACTTACACAAACAATATCATCAACACACATACCCCCTCATCCTGTTCCACTTCCACACAAGCATCCTCAATTTCTATTATGTCCTCATGACCATCTTTACTTGTACTGCTCCCCACATGTGCAGATGGTGCAGAAATGGTGGAAGGAGGCAAAAGAGGCTTCTCTATGAGGACAGTATGAGAAATGTCAGACCCACATATAGCTAATGTGGACATCTCCAGGATGTGTGACAGTTCTGAACTCACAGTTTGTTCTACTGCCTTAGTGGTTTTAATTTTGTATACCTCTTCTAGACTCTGAGTGAAAAGGTCTTGCATCATCATAAGGGGCAGAAGAAGCCTCATTGACAGTTACAGAACCACCATTCATAAATGAAGGCCAAGGCCTGAGTCTTTCCTGTGTCTGGTGAATAGGCATGTTTGTCAATTTTAAGTTTTTCTGCACCAAACTTTCCATTTATTAGAGGTGATTTTTTCTTTTCTTTACCACTGTATTTTTAATTTTTTTTATTTTAGATGCCCTGACTTAAATCCTCTATGTCCTTGAGCATTGGCTTTAGTAGAAGACGTTGAAGAACTATTATCGTCATCATGACTGGTGGCAGCAGCTGCAGCGATAGTATTTGGTTGTTCTCTAAAGTGATTATTATCCATTTTTCAATTCCCAGATCACTGCAGCAATTCAAAGGACTTTTATTATATATTGTAGTTGAATAATAAATGCACAGTGGCAAAGTGCACCAGAACAGTACAAACAATAGCACAATATATTTTTTAATTTGCAGCTGAACTCACACTGCATCAATTCAAGGGGCTTTCAATATATCGTATATACGTGATTAATAAATGGACAGGGATGCAGTGTGCCAGAACAGTACAAACAATAGAAAAATATATTATTTTAAAATTCATAGGTCAACTCAAACTGTGGCAATTCAATGGATTTTTATTATATTATGTATGTAAAAAATAAACACACAGAGGTACGGCGTACACAGGTTGTGCAAATGTAAACTAATAATTTTTTCTTTACTTTTTAATTTGTTTTACTTTTTAACTTTTCTTTACTTTATTCACAACTGACAAGTGACAATACATAGTGTAGTACTGCTTGTGAATGCACAGCCACTTTAGCCAGCAGAGTACAGAGCAGCACACAGCAGTGTGCCTTGCATTGGCTACACACAGTACAGCCACTTGTTTGTTATTAGTCTGGACACAGCACAGCCAATTTAACTAGCAGAGAACAGAGCAGCACTCAGCAGCGTGTCTTGTATACACTATACACAGTGCAACCACTTGTTATGAGTCTGGACAGATTACATACAGTAAGTAATACCGCTGGGTGGAATGCCGACTATAAGTATCCCGAAGCGGCATCCTGCCCGGTAAAATGCTGGCAGTGGGGTGAGTCTTGCGCTGTGAGCTTGGTGTCTGCGCTCGACACAGATTCTGTTCCCACTCTATGGGTGTCTTGGACACCCATGAGTGGAAAAAGCCCCTGTGAGACGGTATTCCGACTGGCGGCATTGTCAGCTGTCACAATTCCGGTGTCGGCATCCTGACCGCTAGGATTCTGACAGCCGGCAAATTGAACGGATCCCGTCTGGATACAGCACCTCCAATTTAACCAGCAGAGTTCAGTGCAGCACACAGCAGCATGCCTTGTATACACTAACTATACACAGTACAGCCACTAGTTATAAGTCTGAACAGCACAGCCAGTTTAACCAGTAAATTACAGGACAGCACTCAGCAGCATGCCTTGTGTACACTATTCACAGCACAGCCACTTGTTTGTTGTAAGTCTGCCTAAAAACTTGTCCCATTCATAAAGCACCTCAATATACAGTAGTTGTCCAATATCTTGTACCTCAATTTCCATCATTTTACACTTTTTGACCCCAAAAAAGACATCATAATTGGCCAATTAAAAATAATTAAAAACTTCTAAGTGACTAATTAGTCATATAGGGTGTGTCCAAGGGGTTCTGAGCCATAACCCGATATTTTTACCTTAAAATAGGGATTTTTCACAATTTTTGACCTACTCAGGAGGTTTAGAAAATAAATTTATGGTAAACCTATGGAGAATTACCGCTGTTAATTTTTCACGGACAATTGAATAGCATCTTTTCATGGGTCGCGATAAAACACCCCGTCACATTATTATCACGAAAACAGCATTTCACGCTAATTGAGCTGCACCCTTAGGGGGAGACTTATGATATCTTTTTTATATATATACACTGCTCAAAAAAATAAAGGGAACACTTAAACAAAACAATGTAACTCCAAGTCAATCACACTTCTGTGAAATCAAACTGTCCACTTAGGAAGCAACACTGATTGACAATCAATTTCACATGCTGTTGTACAAATGGAATAGACAACAGGTGGAAATTATAGGCAATTAGCAAGACACCCCCAATAAAGGAGTTGTTCTGCAGGTGGTGACCACAGACCACTTCTCAGCTCCTATGCTTTCTGGCTGATGTTTTGGTCACTTTTGAAAGCTGGCGGTGCTTTCACTCTAGTGGTAGCATGAGACGGAGTCTACAACCCACACAAGTGGCTCAGGTAGTGCAGCTCATCCAGGATGGCACATCAGTGCGAGCTGTGGCAAGAAGGTTTGCTGTGTCTGTCAGCGTAGTGTCCAGAGCATGGAGGCGCTACCAGTAGACAGGCCAGTACATCAGAAGACGTAGAGGAGGCCGTAGGAGGGCAACAACTCAGCAGCAGGACCGCTACCTCCGCCTTTGTGCAAGAAGGAACAGGAGGAGCACTGCCAGAGCCCTGCAAAATGACCTCCAGCAAGCCACAAATGTGCATGTGTCTACTCAAATGATCAGAAACAGACTCCATGAGGGTGGTATGAGGGCCCGACGTCCACAGTTGGGGATTGTGCTTACAGCCCAACACCGTGCAGGACGTTTGGCATTTGCCAGAGAACACCAAGATTGGCAAATTCGCCACTGGCGCCCGGTGCTCTTCACAGATGAAAGCAGGTTCTCACTGAGCACATGTGACAGACGTGACAGAGTCTGGAGATGCCAAGGAGAACGTTCTGCTGCCTGCAACATCCTCCAGCATGACCGGTTTGGCAGTGGGTCAGTAATGGTGTGGGGTGGCATTTCTTTGGGGTCCGCACAGTCCTCCATGTGCTTGCCAGAGGTAGCCTGACTGCCATTAGGTACCGAGATGAGATCCTCAGACCCCTTGTGAGACCATATGCTGGTGCGGTTGGCCCTTGGTTCCTCCTAATGCAAGACAATGCTAGACCTCATGTGGCTGGAGTGTGTCAGCAGTTCCTGCAAGACAAAGGCATTGATGCTATGGACTGGATCGCCCATTCCCCAGACCTGAATCCAATTGAGCACATCTGGGACATCATGTCTTGCTCCATCCACCAACGCCACGTTGCACCACAGACTGTCCAGGAGTTGGCAGATGCTTTAGTCCAGGTCTGGGAGGAGATCCCTCAGGAGACCATCCGCCACCTCATCAGGAGCATGCCCAGGCGTTGTAGGGAGGTCATACAGGCACGTGGAGGCCACACACACTACTGAGCGTCATTTTGACTTGTTTTAAGGACATTACATCAAAGTTGGATCAGCCTGTAGTGTGTTTTTCCACTATAATTTTGAGTGTGACTCCAAATCCAGACCTCCATGGGTTAATACATTTGATTTCCATTGATAATTTTTGTGTGATTGTGTTGTCAGCACATTCAACTATGTAAAGAACAAAGTATTTAATAAGAATATTTCATTCATTCAGATCTAGGATGTGTTATTTTAGTGTTCCCTTTATTTTTTTGAGCAGTGTATATATATATATATATATATATATATATATATAAAACAATTGGAGGTGTTGTCCATCACAACCAAACTAATTCAAACTATCATTTTATAACATTTATTACATAAAGCTGCAATTTAAAATACCTCCACTTTTGATAAATATACCATAATATAGAGTATAAATGTACTCCTGGGTAGTGTCCATTGAATTGAGCTACAGCACCAAGAACATTCAGAGAATGAAATACTGTAGACTTAGGGGTCTATTCATGAAGCAGTGAAAAGAGTGGAGAAGTGAGACAGTGGAGAAGTTGCTTGTGGCAACCAATCAGCTGCTCTGTATATTTTTATAGTATGCAAATTATAAATGTTACTTCAATCCTGATTGGTTGCCACTTCTCCACAGGGCAAGGCTCACTTCCGGGTGGTATTCATGTGACCGCCGGTCAGCTGACCGACAGTCACATGACCTCCTCCACCAGCCCGACGGGTCACTGTCCCGATGGTCGGCATGCCGACCAACAGGGACTATTTCCACTCGTGGGTGTCCACGACAACCATAGAGTGGGAATACAACCCGTGGCGACCGCAGGTCGCCACCGAGCCCGCAGCGTGGCGAGCGCAGCGAGTCCGCAAGGGGATTGCTGCACTCGCCCCTCCCCGCCGGGATCCCGGCGTCGGTATGCTGCAGGGATCCCGGCGTCAGTAAGCTGACCAGCGGTCAGGAGACCGCCGGTCAGCCGTACTACACCCCTCACTTCCCCATACATTTCATTGCTTCATGAATAGACCTCTAAAGATTAAAGTGGGTGTGGTATGGAAGGTAGATAGTAACTAGGTCGACAGTGTCTAGGTTGACCACTATTGGTCGACAGGGATGCTAGGTCGACAGGGTCTCTAGGTCGACATGTTCTAGGTGGACAGGTCAAAATGTCGACATGAGTTTTTTATGTTTTTTTGTGTTGTTTTCTTCGTAGAGTGACCGGGAACCCCAGTCAGTGCACCGTGTTTGCTCGCCATGCTTCGGGCAGGTTACTGTTCCCAATTGTAGTCCACGTGGATCGTTAAGTATGAAAAGGTTCAAAAAAAGATTTAAAAAAAAAAAACTCATGTCGACCTTTTGACCTCTCGACCTAGAACATGT